>NC_091756.1:1560413-1650413 GCF_043380555.1 Nothobranchius furzeri
CAGTTTGGTTAGATCCTGAGAAAAGACCAGGCACATTGGCATATGAACTTATATTATGCATAAATATCTAGGATATTAATGCAATCGATAGAAGTGCATACACTAACTGTCTTGGTCCATATTTTAGTCCAAAGATTAATTTTTAATTGAAGATAATTACATTTTATAGCAAAAGTTTGTTTATTAAACAGAAGACTTAATGGATTCTTTGCTTATTCAATAACCAAATATACACCTTTCTGTGTTTCATTTCAAAGAAGTCAGGTTTCAAAAGTTAACAATTAATTACTAACAATTTTAAAGATGACAATTTGAAAATGACAATTTAAAGAAATGACAATTTGAAGAAATGACAATTTTAAAGATGATAATTTGAAAATGACAATTTGTAATAGCTTGTTTGAGGGTTATCTACTGCCACCTGTGTACTTGACAGTTCTGCATTCCTGATAAAAGAGCCTCAAGGCTGTAGTTTTATACATAATTGTTGTATAATTACTGTAAAAATCCCCCCGGTCCTTGTGCCGCAAGGGCGCAAAGATGTGTTTAAATTGGCTGCCGCTCGTTGCTTGTGTTGATTTGAAGCTTTTATTTGTGCGCGTCTCCTGAAATCAATGAGACACGCCTGAATGCGTAACCAGTAGATAGAGTTCACAAACCGAGCAAGACACACTCACCATAGTCCCTGCATCTCTCGTTTAAAGGTCGTTCACATCATCTACGATACCTCTGGTTAATTTTTTTCTGGTGTCATCCCAGAATTAACCAGTTGGTGAGCTCTTGTATTGACGACATGCTTGTTTTGGTTGTTCCTACAAACCCGGCTCTCTGTCCGGTCTGAGTTCACTAGTGCGCCCCCTAGAGGAGCACTCTTGTACTACATGCAGTGCATCGGCGGGTTGCAGCAAGTATGTGAACAAAGATGCAGCCTGCTCCCTGCGCTAACGCAAGATTAAACAGCAAGTATATTCCAGGCCTAAGGGAGGGTCCGACCACGCTGTGGAGAAAGCTCCTTTCAGCCAATCCGATCGACCGGTTAATCGAGAGCTTCGCCAGCTCTCTCTTCACCACGACAGACCGGTACAACGCCCGCATCACTGCAGATGCAGCACCAATCCACCTATCGATCTCACGCTCCACCTTTCCCTCACTCGTGAACAAGACCCCGAGATACTTAAACTCCTCCAGTTGGGGCAGGACCTCTTCCTGGAGGAGGCATTCTACCCTTTTCTGATTCAGAGACCATGGTCTCAGATTTAGAGGAGCTGATTCTCATCCCAGCAGCTTCACACTCGACTGTGAACTGCTCCAGCGAGAGCCGGAGATGTCTAACCCTTAACCCTAACCCTACCCTGCTCACCTGACAGGTTTGCACCTACATCACCTGATCAAAACCATTCACCGATCAGACAGAACATCTGTGAGATCAAGCACAACTGAAGCAAAGAAACATGGTGAAAAGGACAGGGATTGGGCTTTTGACACCTTGCTTTCTGATTGGGTACAAGACAGGTCATGGTCAACAGGCAGCACGCTTGTTTGTCATCAAAATTAGATGAAGGCATTCCAGCATGTTTGATAGGCCCAGTTTATGATGGGAGTGGCCCCAATGCCTCTTTGGGCCATTCCCATCTGTACCGGGTAGCCCCAGCCTGGCCCAGTTGTTTCCACACATCCTTGCTTAGGTAATGCAAGGAATGCAGTCAGAGACACTTTCAGCTTCTGGGCAATCAGCATGATAATGAATGATAATGAATTGAGCTTGCCTTAAGCCCATGTGGGCTGATTCTACCCACCAATCAGAGGCTTGCTCTAATGGAAGGTGTGAATTTGCTGTCAGCAGTGGGTGTGTTGGCCCTGGTCGGCCTGAAGCAGACCCCCTCGAGAAGAGGGCTGAGAATGAGCCTTGGTTGGCCCAGAAAAATACCAGGCCACCCAGATATGTAAACAACCTACGCTACCCGGCCCGGGCCGACCCGGTACAGATGGGAATGGGGCTTCAGAGCACTAGCTACACCTGATAGTACCATTTTTGGTAATCAGGCATCAGAAGGGTTAATCAGGTCAGAAATCAGCACAAGAATCCACCCAGGTGTGTGTGTGTGTGTGTGTGTGTGTGTGTGTGTGTGTGTGTGTGTGTGTGTGTGTGTGTGTGTGTGTGTGTGTGTGTTTGTGTGTGTGTGTGTGTGTGTGTGTGTGTGTGTGTGTGTGTGTGTGTGTGTGTGTGTGTGTGTGTGTGTTTGTGTGTGTGTGTGTGTGTGTGTGTGTGTGTGTGTATGAAGTGTTTTTCTTTCCCCATCAACATGTTTTCTGAACTGTATATTTTTATTGGGTTTGTTAGCTCACCGATCACTGAGGCGTGGTAAGTCTAGCGTGTTTTATTTGATGTGAGTTGTTTTTCATCCCTCTCTAGCCCCGTGTGTCTACATATGTAACACCAACATCCTCACACGTGTCTCCACGTCTGATTTAGACCTGAATTCAGATGAAAACCAGTTTTCTCCTGCATGACCAGCTGGGGTTAAGTCTGTTTATGTGAGTCCAACTATCTTAAAATTGATTATGGACGCAGAATCAGATTGGGAATTAACACAGCAGCTAGAAAAGCTGAGTAAGGTACCTCCAGAGCATCTAGATTCAGGGTATTCTCCATTCTGGTCCTGGAGGGCCGGTATCCAACAAATCTTAGTGTTTTTTCTGATCCAACACACTAGATTCAGTGGTTGAATCCCCTGTGCAGCAGCTCATCAGGCTCTGTGGAAGCCCGTTAATCACCTGCTGGTGATAATCAGGTGTGTTGAAGCAGGTTAAAACCAAAATGAGCTGGACACCGGCCCTCGAGGATTGGACCTGAATACCCCGGAACTAGATGATGTGAATGCAGCATCAAGTACAATCCCTGTTGGGACTATCACAGAATCCAGCAAGCAGATGTGCAGCACCGACAGTACAGTGGTCACCGAGGCGCTTGGCAAAAGCACTGTTAACATCGGCCACCATAAACAATGTGTAGGAGAAGGTTGGAAGTCCAGATCAAGGCAACATGGATACAAGAGAGCCAATTACCAGAGCTTCAGAAGGGAGCATCTAAAAATGGATCAACTCCAAAAACACCATCAAATACTAATGTCCGAGGCCTGGAAACTGCCAAAAATAGATGTCAATCCTGAGCTGCCAACTGAGGAGATATGCAGTGGCTGAACCAGTCCCAGTGGCAGGTTAGCAACACGCTCGGCTGGAGACCAAACCATAAATAATACTAATAATATAAATATCTGTCTGGTTTTAGGATCCAATCACCTGCTGGTCATTATGATGCAGGAGATTACCTCCAGCCTCTCATCTCTGAAGGGATATGTGTACATGTGTATACATTTATCTAACAAAACACAACGTTCCCATCTCACCCCCCGCGGGTGCTCTCATCCTTCCACGCTCAGGTCCTCCCCTGGGAGCGTGAGGGTTCTGCAGTATCTTAGCTGATGTCGGATGCTTTTTCTGGGATCTACTTTAGCCACTCCTCCAGTCAGGGGGGCACTGGCCTGGGTGCCCCAAGGACCACGGGTACCACGATGCCTTCAGTGTTGCCAGTTATCTTGAAATAGTCATTTGATTACTGCCTACTGATTACTCCTTCCAAGACTAAGTTACTTTACTGGTTACTTTGTGTTAGAAGTAGCAAAGTTAGATTAAAAGCTACTTTGTTAGTAATTTCCAGCAGCTGCCAGTACCTGAAGCCGCCGCTTCTACACCAAACCAGCTGTCCGTTATGCCAGTGCCATGTGTGGGGCAGTGGGCTCCAAGCTAGCACCCAGCATGAGCAAACACACTGAAACCAAAAATTACTGTGAGGCACGCGGTTAAAAACACGAACAGCACTGAGATCCCGTTCCTCAGCATGGAACCGCCCTTCGCGGTGCAAATGAACACGACATCAGAACGCTGAGCGACAGACAAACAGCCAACACAACCTAGCAACAAAACACACCATGATAGGACAAGCAGCTACCCAAAATGCACCTCACCCACTGTCTGTTCTGCAGTGGGCGGGGTCACTAGTGACACTAGTGACTGTGGAACAAGCAGCAGACGAGGTGCATTGTGGGTAGCCAGGTTTACTGTTGTTTGTTCTATTTTGGCTTGTTTCGGTGAGCTTTTGTTGCTACGGTTGTGTTGGCTGTTTGTCTGTCGCTCAGCGTTCTGATGCTGCCATCTTTGGTCGGTGTTCATTTGCACCGCGGCGCCATTCGGTCATTCAGTAGCCGAAGTGCTGTTTGTTCTGACTACAGCATCCGTGCTGCTGTTGGGTGCACGTGTCCTACTACTCCTGATGCTGCTTTTGCCGTTTTTGCATATCACAAAAGTAGTAACCACTCCAGTAATGCACGGTGTCTTGGACAAGTCACGTTAAGTTGATTACTAATATGGAAATGGTGACACGTTAGATTAGTTGTTACTGAATAAAGTAGTCATTTTATAGTATCAATCAATCAATCAATCAATCAAAGCTTTATTTATAAAGCGCCTTCCGCAACCCTGTCAGGAAGCCCAAAGCGCTAGTAACACGCTACTAAGCAATGCGTTATCGGCCTCTCTGTTAACTCTGTATATGTATATATATATATATATATATATATATATATATATATATATCCTGTGCTATTTAGTCTGTTTTAAAGAGCCTTCTGCTTTCCCCCTCCTATTCTCTTGCTTGGAGACATTTTCTAAGGCCGGTTTTATCTGTGCACTGGAGGCTGGTTTTAAGCTGCACCCATGCTGCTGCGCTGCATGACAGACTCATAAAGGAGCTGAGACACAGCTGGAGTGAAAAGATGATTCTGAAAAGACACAAAAGAAGTTAGAAATGAAGAAAAGTGGGAGGCAGCATGGTGGAGTAGATAAGATTGACGGAGAGGGGAAGATGGACGAGACCGTGGATCCTCTGTTGTGTGTGTGTGTGTGTGTGTGTGTGTGTGTGTGTGTGTGTGTGTGTGTGTGTGTGTGTGTGTGTGTGTGTGTGTGTGTGATGAAGAGCAGAGGGAGGAGGACTTCCTGTCTGCTTCAGCCGGAGCCAGGGTCACTCAGCTGGTGTTTGTCTTGTCTCATCTCCCTGTGGTCCTTGCTGTCTCCTCTGTCTCGTACCACTGCTCCCTCATGTCCTACCACCTCACAGTCACGCCAGGTCCACAGTGTGGTGTGTTCTCTTGTAACAGCGAGCTGGAGTTTTAGATGTGCAACTGGCCTTTCAGAGCAGAGACACCTGTAGACACCAACGGCTGCATGAAGACCACTCCATAAATAAGAAGATACATGTTCTGGTAAACATGCCGTGTGCAGTTGGGGGTGGGGTTCCTGTCCATTTAGGAAATGTTGCAGTAGAAATCTGGAACCACGTGTTTGGGACATAATAACGCTTCTTATAGAAGACAGACTACTGTTTCTCCTTAAGCCGGTTTAAACTGGATGGCCCTCAGGTGACCTGAAACCATCAAACACGACTTTTACTGATGATTGTCGTCTCAGCCTCCGGGTTTACTTGCGTAACTAAAACTCCAGCCTCTGTACCTGCTCAATCTTGTTTTCCCTCCGCTTCAGCAGGTGGTCTGCCTGGGCTCTCAGCACTGATAGGTGTTTGTGGACGGAGGAGCCCGCCTGTCCATCATTCCTCTTCTGTGTCTGTATATGTATGTATGTGTCTCCAGAAAACAATCGGATAAGCGGCATCCTGACCTCACAGACGGAGCCCTACGACCTGTCTTTCTCACGCTCCTTCCAGAGCCTGTCCCACCTTCCACCCTCCTACGAGGCGGCCATCAAAGCCGACCTCAACCGGTTCTCATCCCTGAAGAAACTCAGTAGGTCAAAGTGTCCTGCAGTCGAATCCCACCCGGTGCACTGCATGATGAACAGCACAGCCTTGTGTGCTCCCCTGACTCCTGACCAGGACTTACTGAGGCGCTGCAGCGTGTTTCAGCTGTGGGGAGATCACACGCTCACTCCTAAAATGTTGCAGCTCCCAACAGAGGAAGGGTGTGAGCGGACCGTGAAATCAAACCATTCATTTGTGATTCACCACCAGGGTGATGGGCCTCTTTAGTCTCTACCCAAAGAAAGTGCAGCCCGTGTTTATCGACGCCGCAGAGATGGCGTGGTGCTGGCTCGCATCAGAACATTCTGGAAGTCTCCTCAGATCTCATCCCTCGCTGCTGGTGTGGAGTTCTGCAGCCGCCCAAGGCACTTTACAACACAGCAGTCATGCACACACTGCTGGTGATGAGCTGCTACACCTCATGAGTTTACTTATAAAGCACATGAAAGATAGCATGGCAGCTGACCAAAGTGCTGTAGAGGAGAGCCACAGACCCACTCACAACAAAGACGGCATCGGAGTGAAATATAAAGCTAAAAACATAAAAGCAAGACATAGACTTACATTAAACGTTAACTAACCATAAAACTAGTAAAAGCACCAAGATAAGAGATAAAGATAAAGGGTCTCTAAGCCGTTTGAACCGTTACAGCACTGAGACGTGTTTTCATGCGTGTTCTGATGTTTCATAATAGTTTCTGATATTAATACGAGGATCTCTCTGTTATTTCAACAGACCATTGCCACAATAAAAATAGGTATAATGTGTAAAGGTCAGAGGTCACTACAATACCTACAGTTACAAATCTGAAGCCTGCGAGGACATTGTCCTACGTGGTCCAAAAACGTCCTGCGTGAGACGCTCCCACGTCCGCCGGTGTGGCTCAGAAGTTTTCACAAACATCTGGTTCAACACATCTGGTGGCAGCGTTGGACCTCTCGACTCCACCCAGACACCGGAGTGGATGACAGCGACAATAAATGAAAGTCCAAAAGTGAAGTTTGTTATTTTTACTTGATTGTTTGAGTTACGTCTCAAAAGTGAACTTTGTTAAAATAAGTTCAACACAAATACGGGTTCTTCACACTTCATGTGTTATAGAAGTATCGGAGCAGGACTCGTATCGGTAGACACTCAAAGGCAAATGACTCGGACCTGAGGGCTAAATCCGATGGGGACGTGCCTAAGCCTGATATCGTTACTCATATCGGGCTTGTGAAGGGCAGGACGACGTCTTTTAGTCGTTGTTGAAGCAAAAGCGGAAGACGTCCACCAGAGAGAGGGAGCTGAGGCTCACCACGTGTCTGCTGACAGCTGGCTGGTATCTGCTCACGGACACGTCGTGTTGGACTGAGACCGAGCAGCACTTTCGTCGTGGATTTGATGAAGGGAAACGATGCAGACGTGGTTTTTCTGGGAATGAGGTGAGCACTGGAGCAGGGTGGGACGACTAGGATAGGACGGGTGGCTCATCACGACAAACTCATGTAGGACGTCCCCAACATGATGGAGCGCTCTCTATGATGTCATCGTTTAGTGATTAACCCTGGTCTGTGTGAATGTGTGTGTGTGTGTGTGTTTGTGTGTGACTAGTCCTTTTGCATGTTTGTGATGCGTGGCATGACTTGTTGGTCTCTTGGTGGGTTCTTGGACACTGTCGTCTCCTGGTCCTCCTGATCTGCTTCTGGATGCACGTTCTCTTGTTTGCACACAAATGAAGAAGAAGCTGAAAAGGTCTAAAAGCCTTCAGGCCCTCCAGGAAGGGCTGACTGGGCTTTGCAGCATGTTTGCCTCCACAGCCAGAGCTGCCTACAGAAGCACAGACTAAGCCTGGACCTGAATGTTGTGCACTAGCATGGACAGTGTGACCTTCTGCTTCTGTTTTCTGTTCTTCTACATGAGCTTGGAGAGGATGTCCACCAGCCCTTCCTGCTTGGTGTGCAGTAGTCCTTACTTGTGTGCTTTTCCTTTCTCATGTTGCTACAGTCTTTGTTTTGTCTCTGCAGCAGATAAAGATGTGGAGGACTACTACACTCGGAAGCGTCACCTGCCTGACCTGGCAGCAAGAGGAACCCTTCCTTTGCATGTTCTCACGAAGAGTCAGGAACAGGTAAGTGCACAGGTCTTCGTTTTTCAGGGTCACGTTTGTTCCCGCTGATTTTGTTGCCAGCTTCTTCAGCAGTGGCTCACCAAACCTTTCCCTCACTCGTGTTTTGTTGAACAGCACTGGGACCTACAGCAGAAGCAACTTCAGGGTCAACCTCCACAGTCCTCCATCTCTCAGGCTCCTGCCCACTCTCAGTCCTCACAGCCGCAGTCCCAGCAGAGGCAGCGCCCCCGACGTGTCCAAAGGGCCATGTCTCAGGACCGTGTCCTAGTCCCACAGAGCGGCACACACCAGGATTATGTGTCTTCAGAAGGGATTTCTCCATATGGAGGCAGGATCCTATCAGATGAACAGCTGCTGTCGGCTGAACGTCTTCGATCTCAGGAACGCCTCCTACCGCAGGATCGCCACACCTCCCAAGATCGCCTGTACTCCAAGGACCGCGTGTTCTCCAAGGACCGACTCTTTTCACAGGAGCATCTGTACTCAAAGGATCGCCATTACTCTCATGAACGCCTCTATTCACAAGAGCGCCTGTACTCACAAGATCGCCTCCTGTCCCAGGATCCTCTGCTGTCGCCAGAGAAGCTGATGAGGTCCTTGAAGCGTGGAATGGTGAGCAGCATTTCTGGTGGCTTCCATGGAAGTGACAAGTCAATGTCACGTGCCATCTCACACACAGATGTGTTCACACCAACAACTCCCCTGTTGGATCGCTACCAGATGACCAAAGTGCACTCCCATCCCAGTGCCTCAAACAACGGTGGTGGTGGCAGCGGCGGCGGGGCAGCCGCTAACCAAACAGCTACCAAAAGACAAGCGTTTGCCTCCAGACGAACTCACACTGTAGAACAGCTTCATTACATCCCACAGCACCACCAGCAGCAGCAGCAGCAGCAGCCACAACACTACCGCACTGGCAGCAAGACGGAAGTGACCGTGTAACAACAGCCACCACCTGACTTGTGCTGGGAGGAGCACTGCCGAGTGCCACACAGTCAGGTCCATCGCGGAACATGTCCACAAGTCAGAGACGCCAGGACCAAGATCACTGGAAGCATTAACAACACCAGCCCACGAGCCAAGGCCAGGGGTCGGGGGGGGGGGGGGAGGTTTAGTACTACCACATAACTAGCCTAATAACACGTCTACTGTCTGGAAACTTCTTCTTATTCATAGTTTACTGGTTCTTGGTGGGGAGCACTGACTGCGTCTGCCTTCATAACCTACCTTTGCCCCACGGACCTATTCTGTGAGCTTTTCTGAAAGGGCTTAGCGTGGTCGAACAGCATTATTGAGTCTCTTGTACAAGACAAGACCACGACTAGAGTCAGCCTGTAGCAATGTTATAAATATATAAATAAGTCATACATTTGTACACCCTGTCCTTCTGCTAGCTCTAGACTGTGAAAGAGAGAGACACGGCTGTTTTCAGCTGACTGCGGATCAGAAGACTCCAGTCAACCTGATTGATCTTTGAATGTTTAAGCAGAAGATTATAGTTTCTTTTACTTGTTCAGGGACCATAAACACACTTCGTATTAACGGCGAGCCGATCCAGTCTTACTACACTTCATGTTAGTTCATGTTTCTACCGTAAACGTCTCTTTTCCGGTGCCTCTCACAGACATTCGTTTTCTAAACACAAAGTTGTTCTGTGGATTAAAAGCACAATCATTTCAATGAGTTGTCTCTTTGGATGTTATCTTTGAATCTGAAACGGGACAGTCAACTTGTTTTATTAGCACAATGGCAGTGCTTGTTTCCCGTTGCTTCTAGTAGGAACTTGTAAATAAGCTATCCTAGCAGCTGAAGACCGGACAACCCTGTACCCAATGGACTTTGTGTTGGACTGTCTGTTTTCAACGGACCCTTAAAACATAGAAGTCAACGCTGTTGTGAGTTCCAACTACTAACCCACTTAATGGAGTTAAAGACATGTCTGCTTGGACAAGAGGTGAATGGATGTGTTGATGATGGCAGAAACAAGGCTGCTAATGTTTGGAGGTGTTGCATCGATATCTAGAGACTTGGGTTTGTTGCCTATGGATCTGAAGGCTTGTCAAAGTAGGTCGAATAAACCTTCCATATTTTCCTAAACATGCAGCCGTGCTTATTCAGGTGTTTCCACTGTGATTATTTCCAGAGCCACAGACAGACCAGCTGTTGTAGAGCACCTTCCTAGGGTTCTACAACCCCCCCAAGGCGTTTCACAACACAGTCAGTCATCCACACATCCACACGCTGGTGAGATGTGCTACGATGTGGCCACGGCTGACACAGGTGAGGCCTGCCATACACAGGCGCCACCGGTCCCTCCGACAACCACCGGGCTAAGTGTTTTGCCCAACGACACAAAAGCAGCATTCTCTGGTCACAACCTGCAGTCTTCTGATTACCGGAACAGCCACTCTACCTCCTGAGCTGCTGCTGTCCCACACTTGTCCTCAGGTCCTCTGTGCAGCTGGACAATGATGTGAAAGCTTTGGTGGCCTGAAACCCTTCTTCATGAGTTGAGCCAATAACACACACACACACACACACACACACACACACACACACACACACACACACACACACACGCGCACACACACACACCTTTACATGACCTGAACAGAAACACCTGGAACGTTAAACGGTTCCGTTCTAAAACCACGGTGAGCTCTCGGCCAGACAGCGGTGGACAGCAGGACTGCATCAGCGTCTCCAGCGTGGTCCAGCTAGAACATGCTACAAGCTGAAGGAGCAACTTCTACAAGAAGCCAACGGTGACAGCAGGATGGTGCACTCTACGTATCTCCTGGAGTTCTTCTGGTGTCTCTGGGGTGGAGACAGACTGAAACCCAGGTCTGACGGACACTAGCGACGTGGTGCTCTCTAACTAAATGTGAACTGCTCTTCAACGAGAGCCGAGTCCTGGAGAACAGTTCACTTCCTCGTTCAGAGTAACGAACTGATGTAAATACGGGACATTTTCAACAGTGTATTTGTTGGGTTATTTTTATTAAAACCAGGGAGATCTCGGGCCAGTTGTCCTCCCTGATGAGACGGGAAGACTGGCACAGGATAACACTTACGTTTTAATGAAGCAACAGGTGTTTTACATATAAGGCAGCTATGATTTTAAGCAGTAATGTCAGCGAAAACCAATTTTTCTCTATCAATATTAACATTCTGACATCTTTGAGAAACAAAATATTAACACAAGTTTTTGTAAACTCTTAAGGTACAAAGCAGTATTTTTTACATCAAGCTACCTTATGGTATCATTTAGTTAAGACTTGATCATGGCTTCGTTCAGGTAGACATCTGAGCCAAATTAAATGGAATTGAAAACAGGCATGCATGAGTGTGTGTGTTCAAGATGAAGGAAACACTCAGAAGACTTGGTTCTCATCCGGACTCGTAGACTGAAAGCACCAAACTGGACCGCTTTAGAGGCATCATCTGCTGCACCTCGTTCTCATCAATTCAAATTCAATTCAAAGATACTTTAGTAATCCCAGAGGGAAATTAGAGTTTCAGTACACACATTTCTGAGATCGGGGGGAGTTATCACTTCAGCCCCACAGACTCCAAGGGCACCAGATTCAGTCAAAAATTGTTTTGGGGACAGACAGAGATAATTTCCTCTCTGCATTAGTGTTCTGTTGGTCTTCAACCCCTCTAGATCCAATAATGGCGTAATTAAAAATGTTGTCATTCGCGTTGAGAGACCAACTGACCAGGTCCATTTTTAATAATTTACAGTTTCCAGAAAACATGCAGAAAGCGCTGTACACACAAGACAGGACTAAGAGCCTTGAGATAAGGAGGGAGGGAGAGGAGAAACTCTCCAAGAGCTGGAAGAAGAACCAGTCCACCCTGCCCCTGGCTTCGTTAAGAAGGTAAATGTAATCCTGCAAAAGTTAGATGATGAGATGATTTGTGTTGGATTAAGCTTTTAAGGACTGTTTGTTTTGGTTCTCTGAGTCAACATGACCTGTAGTGCCTAAAGGTCATCAGCCATCTTCGCTTGTCTGAGAGAGTTGTGCTTCCAAACCAAACTGAAGCTGTTTATAGCCACCTGTCCATGAGCCCGCCTCGCCATAACAAGCTCCTCTCCTCATCTCTGCCTCTGCAGGAGGAGACCAGCCTCTGTCTACACAGGTTATTACAACAACAAAACCTTACAACAATGAGTGTTTCATAGTGAGTGGAATAGTCTCTTAGGAACTGTTGTTACACAGTCAAGTGTAGTGAGGACAAAAGAGACATGATGACTTGGTTGATGAACAAGGAAAACCAGTTTATTTTCCTCTGGTCAAAAAAAAAATACAGAAAATCCAGCCGTCTTCAAAACGGCCACCCATCCATCTCTCTTCCAGTCTCAGTCACTTTCAGAGAGAGATCGCTTTGCCACACCCAGCAGTCCACCTATATACCCTCTGACCCCCCCTCCAATTCAGGTCGGCCAATCACCTCAGTCCACTCAGGCATTTTACTATATAAAGGCAGCATTAGAGGCGGGCTTCCTCTTTAGCTGGTTCAAGATGGCTGCCACAGAGGACATCTCCTGAGGGTAACAAACAAATTCATGTTTATCACAGATTGCATTACAGTCCTGCATGAACACTCTTTAGTTAAAGAAAACATGTTGCTTCTCAACATTTACTCACTTCCCCCCTTTTTTGGTTAACACATCTCAGGCAAACGAGAAAGGTAGTCAGCAATAAGGTTTTTCTTACCTGGAAAATGCTGTATGGTGAACTGATATGGCTGGAGGGCCAGGCACCAACGCATTATTCTGGCATTCTGGTGCTGTTTGGACTGCATCCACAACAATGGTCTGTGATCAGTTTGCAGAATAAACTCCCTTCCAAGCAAGTAGTATGTTAAAGAGTCCACAGCCCACTTTATTGCTAGTCCCTCCTTTTCTACTGTGGAGTATCTTTTCTCCCGATCAAACAGCTTCTTACTCAGGAACAGAACAGGTTTTTCTTCACCAGCTCTTCCCTGAGCCAGTACCGCTCCAAGGCCAACATTTGAAGTGTCCACCTGTACAACAAAGGGCTTGGAAAAGAAAGACTTTGCAAAACAGGAGCTTGACATATCCGCTTCTTTAAGGACTGAAAAGCAAGTTCACAGTCATCATTCCATCTGACTTTGGAGTTGGACTTTTTTGTCAGCTCTGTTAGAGGGGCTGCCAAAGTTGAGAAATGTGGAATAAATCTCCTATACCACCCAACCAAACCCAAAAATTACCTTACTTGCTTCCCACCTGAGCAATTGCAGACCGGACCATGGCCAGGGACACAAGGTATGGAGGGATCCTCCCCATGAGGAGGGTATCGATTGAAGCGCTCACGTCCCGACCATAGTCGGACAGGCAAGTGGTCAGCATCTGTGTATGAGCATAGTCAACATTCACAAAAGAGCGTAACTCATTCACAGCGGAAGTTGTTTTACGCAAAATGTTGCTATGAGTGTTGAGTACCACCATAGTCTGTTGTTCAGATGTGCCCAGCTGTCTCAAGGCATGCCGTTGCTGCAGTACCTGCTTACGCAGAGCTGGATATTCTCTGTTAGCTCATCAACGTGTCGACGATTTGTGTTAATCTCAATCGAGTTGACTGAAGAGAATCCCAAATCTAAAAGATTGCCACTTGTAATAGCTACTGAGAAAAAATCTGTTTAGGAAACGCTTCAGCCTAATGCTGGTACCGGAAAGGTCACTGTTCAAAACTGTGAATTTAAGTGCTTGGGTTAGTATGTGACGGATGGCAGCTTCGGCATGCTGTGTCAGGATACTAGTACAGCGGGCTCCCATTTCTGAGAGGTTGCAGAAAGCACCTGTCATCTTATCGGTACACACCATAGCGGGGTCGAATTTGACGAAAATCTTTTGAGTGAACAGACGATAGTTGGTCATCAATAGACCTGGGCGATCTCAGCGCGTGATACCCGAAGAGGGCCCCGGTTCGTACAGATGCGTTAGGAGGAGACTGAGAATGAATCTCAGCCGCGGTCAATATCAGACCGATACACGCGACTAACAAAATGTAGCTTGTCAGACCTGAAAATGGAAATCAGGAACGTTTTAGACTGTAGACTGTCACGGCCTTGCAAGGGTTCAGCGCAGGTGGGCGCTCTGGAGGGCCCTCGGTTCACACGCAGGTGCAGTCAGAGAGATCAGGGTCAGCCAGCAGTGGTACAGGGTGCCATTCAACCCCCCCCCCCCCCCCCCCCACACACACACACACCCTTTGTTAGGTGAGTTAACAACCTCAGGACTAAAGGTCATTAGCGCCAGCTGTAGTGCAGTAGGGTCAGTGATGTCATCGGCCTGTCCTCCGGAAGTGTGGGGTCCCCACCACAAGGTTCTGGGCTTCAGCTGGAGTATCAGTGCCACCATCAATCCCCCCTTTGGCAGGTGGTGTTCCCACCGCAGGGTGCGGCGTTTCAGGTGGTGTGTCGCTGCAACCGCCACCTCCCCCTAGAGTAGGTGGTCTTCCCATCACAGGGTGGCGTGGTGCTGCCACAGCGACGACGCAGACACTTTGGATGTCACTGACTTCACTGGTAGTGGATCGACTGGTCAGATTGGCGGCCTCGTTGTAGTTAACATCACCTAAAGAGGGATTGAGGACCTCAAGAGACCCCAAGGGTGCCTGTTGAGTCAGCCGAGTTCGGAGTAACCAATCACCGAATGAAATGTCAGCTTCGAAGCGTTGGATCAGGTCCACTCTCAACAGGAAAGGAAATGATTCAACGCTTGTTACAAACACTGGATGGCTCACGGACATGTCTCCCACTGTGAAGTTGATGGACACCATGTTTGACAAGGTCATTTGGCCTGAAGAGTAAGGATGGATGCCCACAGCGCAGGGCGTGAGTCCTAAGACGTGACCCTGTGCAGCTGCAGCCATGCGGACCTGCTCCCAGAGAGAGATGGACATGATGGTGAAATCTGAACCGGAGTCCAAGACACCCTCACAGTCCAGGGTTAGGGTAGATTCTCAAGGAAAAGCTCCTTGAAACCTTTTTCCTCTTCCATCCCGTCCTTACATTCAGTACCAAAGTACATGTCGAAGAGGCGTAGATAGAAGGCTTGTGGGTCTTCAGCACGACGCTGTTTGACTGACAAAGCTAACCGTGCACCAGCCTCCTTAGCATCATAAGTGTACTCTTTCTGAATTGCGGTTTCCAGCCTGTCGTAATCATTTGCGATCGCATTATGCTTGCGATCAATGAACGACCCCACGACATCAGAGATTAACCTTGTTAAAAAGATCTTGTCCTCCAAGGTCATTCCCAGACATCGCTGAAAGTGATGCCGGAGGTCACTCAGGTATGTATCAACCGGGTATGATTTACCTGGTCAAGGGTTGAACTTCTTGACACTACGAGACATCTTGTAAATGTCCGATATGGGCACAGGTTCGGTTGGACTGGCTGGAAAACTGGCACAACCATCGCAGCAGCACCAGCAGGTGCATGAGGAGGGTGTCGTTGTGCAGCTGGAAAGTGTGGCTGGGCTGCAGGCACATATGGATGAGCTGCAGGCACATACATATTGATGAGCTTGGAGGTTTGAGCAAAATGAGTTGGAGGTGGAGCAAACTGGCCTGGCTGAGAAGCCAGGGTTAGCTGAGGAGCTAGTCCCACCACAGCAGCAGCAGGTGCAACCCTAATAGCGGCAATAGCAGCCGGTGGAGCATTAGCTGGAGGTGGAGAAAATGGAGAAAGTGGAGGAGGTGATGGAGTTGGAGCAGGTTGAGATGGGGCTGTAGCAGGTTGAGACCGGTGGAGTAAAGGGGTCCCCCTTTCTCCTTTGAGTGCAGAAATCTGTAATTTTAAATCCTCAATTTCCTTTTCTCGGTTACGTACCCAAGCTGCAGAATTAATGACATCAACCTTTAAAGCACATTTCTCATTCTCCAAGGTATCAACTTGACATCTCCATCTTGTCATCCAACAAATTTGCATTTTCAGTCAGGGCTTTGTTCAGCCCTTTTCGAGCTTCCATCAGCTCCTTGCTGTTCCTCGTCAGAGCCGGAACCACAGGCTCCTCCTCTTTGCTGCTGGTCAGAAAGTGTGCGCAATAAACTTTATGTTTCCACATGAGCAGTAACCTCGTTGTCCCAGAGATGAGCTAGTAGAACAGCAAATCCAACCAACTTCTCTGTGCGGGCAGCTGGCTTCACTCTCACACCTTCCTTGGGCAAATTTTCCACGTGTGTCAGCAACATACTCATCAGATCATTAACTGAACAATTCTGCAGGTTGTCATCAAAACCATGAACAGTCATGCAGTGATGCTGTTACAGCATCAATAACTTGTCTACCCATAGAGGGAAAACACAATTATTCCTGCTCTGACATGATTTAATCACAAATGGTTTTCTCAAAAAGAAATGTAATGTGCAAAAGGTGCCACGAGATGGCGGCAGAGCACCAATGAGAATGCGGCGGGGGTGACTTACGTACGGCGTTTCGTGCGTCAGGAATTTCCCCCAAATGGCTGGAAAGCTAAGACGTTTCACAACACAAATGTCAGGAAACACCGCTAATACTGCTCAAACGTGTCAGAGCTTGTCCCATAGAAAATAGCAGATTTTGAGACACAGAATTGCTGTGTCAGTCAGTTGACAATCCCAAGGTTCGCGAGTCCCTGTTGTCGAAACCGAGACTAGTTAGCAGCTGAAAGCTGTGCTAAGCTAGCGGGGCCTGGTAGCTAACCAGGACTTTTATGGTCTAATTCTCGTAGAACTGACCCGCCCGAATAACCGAACCTTCGTGAGGCGCTCGTGTTAATTTTTCGGACAAATAGCGTGTACAGTTCATGCTGCAGCGCGGCCTTCTGTTTAAAGCTTCTAACGACTGTCAGCACCTCGATGCTAAGTCAAGCTAACGGGATGGTTACCGGGGATCAATCAGCAACCGGGAGAAGCTGTGCTTTTTAAACAGTCCAATATGGCAGCTAGAGCTAGTGATGAGTCAGCTTTAGGTGAAAGAGATGAATCAGCGCCTCCTGTCAGAGGTGACTGGCGTCACCCCCCTTTATAGACTTAAATGGAGGTCGACTGCTCTCTAGTGGCGGGTAACTAGATCGTCTCGTTTCTCACCAAGAACATCAACTTTTGATGAATTTTTAGTGTTTATTTAATTAAAAATTATCTTAGAATCAACACGAAGTGTCACAATGTACAAATAACCATCAATGGCTCGCCAAATATATGTAGAGAAGATGTTCTTACATCTAACTAGAAACCATAGATGTGAAATGTCATAAAATAGGAAATATCATCTTAATGGATCTTTGAGTAAATTTAACCAGAAGATCGGATCTTTTTATTGCAGGGATTGAGCAACACTTCGTATCAACTCCAAGAAAGAGAGAGAGACAGGCTTGAAAAGTTAAAAGATTTATTTGTAAACAATTTGAACAAGACTAACTTTAAACACTATGTGTATGATGTAAGAAGAAGAAGAAGAAAATATCATTTCTATAGCGCCTCTCAAGATAAAAAGCATGAGGCGCTTAACCTGTAACTAAGGTGGAGTAAGACTGAGGATGGTGTGTGTGTGAAATGTGTTCAGAACCAGCAAATCCGGAGAGACTATTAGTTCTGAGTGGGAGTGAAAGGGTGTTTCGCTCTAAGCTTTGGTTTGGAGATTATAACACATTGAGACGCAATCAGTCGGCCTACGTACCCCAACGGAAGTCCCCGTTTAGATCCGGAATGTCGGGGGTCCAGCTTGGACCCTCTTGGAACCGACGCCTGTAGATATGCAGTGGTTGCCGACCCTTCCAGTTTTGAGTTACTCCCAGGTCACGACAATTTATTGGCATTAGCGAGACCCTGAAGGGGTTGTGATGGTTCGGCTTTTATTCTGAAGGAACCGTTGCAGCAGGTGGAGCATGCAACAGATTTAATCCAGCTTGTCGTTAGGTTCTTTCGGCTTTAGGAGGAAAGTTACGAATTGGCCACTTCGATAACTTCTCTATAACGCTTGGAACTCAAGTTAAGATGACGTGGGTCATGGTTTTATAATTTGGATGTTTTGATTTACTGTTGAATCAGAATTTGACAGGAAAAAAAGGGATTATACAAACAGCAACAAAGTCACGCCTTGCGTCAGATCTGGAAGGTTCTGATTGGATTAGAAAAAGGAAATGTGTCATGTGACTTTAGCATTACGTGTGATCAGCCTTGTGCGGGGGTCGGCAACCCGCGGCTCTGGAGCCGCATGCGGCTCTTCCATCCATTTGATGCGGCTCTCTGTGCTTGTAAAATAATGAATGGATATTTAAATAAAATGCTTTATATTTTACTGCATTAATTTTACATCTGTATGCCAATTCTAAATGTAAAGATTGTCTGCGTAAACCTGAACAGGTCCAACCCGGTCTTACTGTGAGACCGGGTTGACGCGTCACGCTTGTGCGTAATCATATCGGTGCTTTCTGAGCTGAAGAGGATGTGAGATTCTGGGATTCTCCTCAGACGACTCCTGGATGCGTCGCCACATTGGAGACAGGAACAAGCGCTATTCAGCCAAAGTTTCATCATCAGGGTACATTTTCTAACTGACAAGTCTCGCTTCAGTCGGAGGAATCTTCCTGCATGCATGCGCTCTGGTTCTGCAATGCGCTCCAAGCCCCTCTCCACATCTAATCGTACGTACGCGCTGACAGTGAGCTGCGCTGAGCAGTGTCCAGCTCAGATGTTCAGATGGGAATCTTTTCTTGAGTGATTAAGCTAGATCTGTGATGTGCGTAACAAATAAAGTGTCAGTTCGTCTGCATGCGTCGGGTAATTCTTTCTATTCTTTCTCCGTCAAAATAAACGGGAAATACGGGAACTATCCGGTCAACACAAGCCCTGCTTTTAACTGTTCTGTTTTCTTGTGAAAATTGTTGCAAAGAGATAAAATTAAACTTGATTACCACCAGAGCCAGGCGCACTGCGCCGTTATCTCCGTCACTGTAAATGAGGGAAAAACAAAATGATCGGATCCTTTTCCGACCTTCCCCACCTACAAAGTTTAATTACAACAATCAAACGTGACAGAGCCTGGATTTGTATTCTGAAAAGTCTAAACATGTTTTAAAAAGAAACGTATGACAAAAGTGGCACCTGCTCAGTAAAACCACCAACAGGGTGAAAAATATCTAAATATTGTCGGCAGAGACGGGCTACAACTTCTGGATCCACTTTATATAAATCGTTTTATTGATGATCTTCTTATGAAAGATTACTTTGACGTACACGAGCGACCGGTACTGGCTGCTGTCACCTGTTGTGATTGGTTAAAGCAGCTCTCTGTTGTCTGAGGGTAGGCCCCGCCCACAGAGCCGCAGCTGCTGTGGCTCCCAGTGTTTTCTTTACTGTGGGAAACGGGTAATAATGGCTCTTTGATGGGAACAGGTTGCCGACCCCTGGCCTAGTGTCTAGTTTAAAGTTATATTACATATTATAATACTATCATAGGATTATAACATCAAGTAATTAAAATTCTCATTTCACAGATTGATTGAACATTGAGCTTCACCTGATTATTTGGATTAACAAAGTTATTTGATTATTAATTAAAGAGAAAGACTTCTTCGTCTTCTTTCTTCTTTCTTGTGCTGTCCGAGGAAGCAACAGTTTAAATAAGAGCTTAGAGCATGAGTGGCCTTGGCCCATATCTTGTAGATTAGGCTTGTGTCAGAAACTTATGTTTTGCTTGGGCAGAGCGAATAGAGCAGAGCCTTTAGGTCAGAAATGGACAATTCATCACGCTACACTTATATAGGAAACTTTTTTCTGATTGGCCTAATGACCTGACCTGTATTGGAATGTTTACTGTGTGAAGGTCCTTGAGACGACTCTGGTCCTTATTTGGCGCTTTATAAATAAACTGAATTGAATTGTGTTGTGGCTCATTTGTGTCGTGTTGTGGTTATTTTGTGTTGTGTTATGGCTTTTGTTGTGTTTTGGCTTTCGAATTTCGTCAACCCTTCTGGGCCATCGTACACCTTAATCAAAATTGTTTTGTTTAACTTTGTTTGGGAAAAAATGCCAAAAACATTGAATCTCAATTCTGAGGCTCCTCAATAAATAGTTTTCAAATTAACAATACATTAAGCAACTTCTGATAAATCCATATCAAGTTCAGACTTAAATTAATGTACAGAGTTAAGCCCAGCCCACTTCCCATTAAACCACACCCACTTCCTGATTAGGCCCCCCCTACATTGAGTACAAATACAGATCATTTAGATGGTTAACAAGGTTTTTTCTAGCTCAAACTGAGGCAGACATGGTACCATCCTCACCATGTGCCAACACATGCATACTCTGTGCATTCAACTGCCTCACTCCTGGTCCGAAGTTATTTGATGAACCGACAACAGTTTGTGGAAATTAATAATATAAAATCCTCTACATGTAATATTATTTGTGGAGTACCACAAGGATAGGCCTTTGGACCATTACTCTTTCTTTTGTATGTTAATGATATTGCTGTGGATTCTAAATTATTCAAGTGCATACTATTTGCAGATGACACTACCCTATTTTATTCAATATAAAAGATGTTTTAAATGTAGTTGAAAATGAATTTACAAAATTTAAAATATGGTTTTATATCAATAGGCTTTCTTTAAGTAACGATAAAACTAAGTGTCTAGTTTTTTGTAGTAGTAAAAAAAGTGCTGATGTATCATTAAATGTTGAAGGTATTGAGATAGAAAGAGTAAAAGAAGTTAAGTTTTTAGGTGTTAAAATTGACAAACATTTATCGTGGAAGTCTCACATAAATGCTGTTAGAATAAAAATATTTCGAGCTACTTCAGTACTAAATAAGATGAAGGAATTGTTGAACATAAAAGCTTTGTATATTCTGTATAACTCGTTAATTCTTCCATATCTGACATATTGTATGGAAGTATGGGGGAATACCTGCAAAACATACACATTCAATTTTTCTTGTACAGAAAAGAGCAGTGAAAGTTATTAGTGGAAGTGGATACAGGGATCATACGGATCTGATGTTTTCACACTAGACCTCATGAAATTAGACAAACTAGTAGAATATAATTTATTTAAACATATGTACCAAGCACATAAGAGTTTTACCAATAAATATTCAAAAGAAATTTGTAAAAAGAGAAAGTAATTATAATCTAAAAGGCATTGATATTTTTTAAAAACCAAGATTCCGAACAGCGATAATGGAAAGATGTATCTCAGTTAAAGGTGTCTATTTATGGAATAGTCTCAACAGTGAAACATAACAATCTAAGTAATTTTCTGTCTTTAAAAAATTGTCAAATGTCATGATGACATAATAAGACCTTAAACAGGCTGATAGACTTGTTTTGTGTTGGGGTGGGGGGTAGGTAAACGACAGGCTTTGAGTTGAACAGCAAATGTCTTGATGTGAAAGGGGGCAGATATTATAAGTTTTCGCTTCTTTCTGCTCCTTTTCCTTTATGATTATTTGTGAACATGAATTGTTTTAATGTGACTTTCATTTGATTGATTGAATGAAATAAATGAAACAAAACAAAACTTTTTAAGGCAAAATATTTTTTCGTTAAGTGTTCTAATCTAAGCTTCTATTGATTAATAGAATATTACATTTGACAACGTTTCAAGTGAAACAAAACTGGTTTGCTGCTAAAAATTATGAAATAAAACAACAAAATGATCAGGCTGAAATAACAGACTATTATTATAAAAGGCTCAATAATATGCATTAGACTGGTGTTTAGTTCCCTTTTTCCCATCTGATATTTATGGTTAAAATGTTTTTAAATATTTGACCTACATTTCAGTAACATGTTAGGTTTGTATTAACACTCATCTTAGCCAAAATAACACATAAATATATCCAGTAAAATATAATGCATTTCATTAACATGCATTTGTGTTGGAAATTGTAATGACTTTTAATTTCTGCTGCTAACAATGTAATGGTGGCATGTCTGTTGTAGCGTTATGGTTTATGCTCTTTTATGAAAGAGGAACCATTCCACATATTAATTTGTGATATTAATTTTATTAAATTAATAACCAAATTGTATAGTTTTAAGAAGACTCAAAGGTTGTTTTCATCGATAAACTGACGATAATATCCGTGTGTCTGTGTTTCAGTTCGATGAAGAAACAAGTTTGAAAGTTAAAAGTTTTAATTCTTCAAATTAAACTAATGATTTTGAAATTACAAGCAGAGGAACATCAATCAACATTGGCAACTTTGTGGGACAATCTTTAACAGTTGACATGCTTGCTCAAATAGACCTTGTGGTGAATGTGTGAAGATTGAACATGAGGTGAGTTGAATGCGTGTGTGCGTTAGATTTTGCTTCAGGAAGAAACAGGTGTCTGAGTGAACGTGATGTTTTGGATAAACTTAGGTCTTATTGGAAAAGACGCATCAAACGTTATCTGCCGTGGACTGCCTCACCTAAAGTCGGACCCTCTTTAGATCCGGGACGCCAGAGGATGGTGATGGTTCATCCAGGAGACACCAGCGGCTGGCAGAGGAGACGTAGGTGTCCGCGACCCGGTCCAGAGATGCCCGCGGTACACGTTGATGGAAAAACGTTTGCAGATGCGTTTTCTTAAGCTTAGTTTACTCAGAAATCAAAAGACTCGAGGCGAGTCCGCGTTAGTTGTTGCAATTCAGCTATTCCTAGGAATAGCGGGGGGGGGGGGATGAGCCGATCGGCTCGGTCCCCCCTTTTGCGTTTATTCAGGTCTTCTCTCTTTCGTTGTCAAGCACGAACTGAATCATAAACTGAAACTTACCAAAAGCCTTTCTCTTCTCAAAGTAAAACGTGTGCGTCAGCAAATGTGTTTTGGAGTTTACTGTGAGAGCAGATGTGTGTGTGTGAAGGTCACCACTAAAACATCCTCAGAACATTATTTAATTAAGCAGTGATTCATTAGTTATTATGATTACCCAAAGCATAATAATCATTCACTTGATTAAAACACATTTATAATGAGCAAAGTGATAATAATGATCATTAAACAACTTAAAATAAAGGGAAGAAAGTTTGTTATGTTATGACTACATTTCCATGAGAACACATCTTCTGGCGCTGCAGGTGGCAGATGTTATGGTTTCCAGCAGACTCTTGCAGACTTCATGTCTGCAAAGGTCTCAATCTGTGGGTGAAAGTTCTCAGCGACCCAGCTTTGACCCAGCCGAGTCAAGTGACCTTTGGCACAGAAAACCCATATTTCCTCACGTTACACTATTATGTACGGGTTGGCAATAATCCAGTTCAAATTATGTTCAAAGGTAGAAGCGTTTGTGAATTATATAATACAATGGCTTGCCGTACTTCCTGCGCCAGCAGTAATGTATGTGACTCGTACCTGCAGCGGTTCTGATCCGTAACGCTGCAGGATGCAGAATAAACAGGATGGCGTGGACTTTTCATCTGCTTGTAGAGTTTAGTCTTTCTTAGTTTTATGAGCATCATATTGTAACGTGATGAAGGAGCCATTTCTCAGGGTTATTATCCTCTAACACTGTTCCACTTTGACACAGTCCCAGAGTGCATGAAACATCCTCAAGGTCATGCATTCACTTCTAAACTGTTTACGTTCCAGCAATGAAGACAGAAGATGAAGACTCTTTTCTTTTCTTTTCTTTCATTAGATTAAAGACCTCTATTTTCAATAAAGCTAATCAAAACAACTGTTAGTCAATGATACAATGTGACCGATCTGTGAAATCACAATATTATGATTAATATGTTTTAATAAGTAAATGACATATTCTAGTCACTAGACACGCCGATACATTAAGGTAAATAATCACATGACACATTGCTGTGCTGATCCAATCAGAACCTTCCTAGTCTGAAGCGTGGCGAGTCTCTGTGGTGTTTATTAATTCTGTCAGCTTTGATTCGTCCAGAATCATAAACATCCAGATTAATAAAACAGTTCCAACGCCATCTTAATTCAGTATTCAACAAGATCTCAAGATCCCCTGAAGCTCGCCGCATGTTAAGTGAAGTATGGACAGGCCATCCGTACTCCTCTTTTTAAGCTAAGAACTATCAAGCTGGGAAAAACTTGTTATCAATCAACAACGGTTCCTTCAGAATAAAAGCTGAACTCACTGACCCAAGGAGGGTCCCCTTTTTGACGCTGTGAAACACCTGTCGCTGTTTACCTGGAGACTATCCAAGGACTAGTCTGTCGTGCTGTGACGCTGTACCATCAGCTCCAGTACCAGAAGGAAGCTCCGAGGACCTGGGCATTCTGGATCCACCGTGGAGGTCTCACTGAAGGGTATGTGGATGCTAAAATACTGGTGCCTCATGTGTTCATGACCACGGTTCAAACTTGATCAGTTAGGAGCAAAACATCATCTCCCATTCAGACTCTGCTTCTCCGGACACGGAGGTTCTGAACTTGACATCATTCACACACACACACCATTCACCTCACGTTTCATTCCAACAGAGCATTCATCATTAGAGAGTTAGACTTGTTAAACTGTTTAAAATTATTTAGTAAATAAATTTCCTTAAATGCCTGAAAGTCTCTCTCTCTCTCTTCTCTTGTCTCTCAGTTCATGCAAAGTGTTTACTTAATTTCCCTGTAATAAAAAGATCCAATCTTCTGATTTAAATAACCCAGTGTCCATTACATGGGATTCACATTCGATATGAATCTTTAATGTCTTATGGTCATTACTTAAAGTGTAATTATAATCCATTACAATATATTTTCTGTGCACCACCTGATTGTGAGACTGCTACCCGTTAGCTTTAGCATTAGCCAATCTGCTTGTAGCTGCACTTTTGATCCCAAACTTTGGACCGGTTCTGCCTTTGTGCCTTTACTGGTTCCTTTATTTTCCTCCACTGCATCCAGATTTCCACACTGTGTGCCAGGAAAAATAATTTTTCTTACACGTAACTTCAATAAAGTTCTGGGGAAAATAGAAATTCAAAGATGTTGCACCAGTGCTACGTTTAAAAATAGACAGACACGCACAGACAGTGAAAGCTCTGCTCTGATATGGAAGAGCCCGGGGGAAAATCAGGACGTCAATAGCACCAACCATAGATGTGTACCAGCTAGCGAGAAAAGCTATTTTTGATCTTTTTCTGCAGCGGTTGCTGTGCTTTTCGGTGCACTGCTGCTGATACAGCGCCCCTACAGTGGCGCAACGCTGCAACTGCAGTTAAAATTACTTCCATATAGCTGGGGCAGAGTGAAATCAGGCTGGGGCGGCACAACATTAGCTGGAGGCAGCCGCCACGCAGATTTGAACGCAGGAAAAACCCTGGTATACAGATACAGATTGTGGTGCACTTGCTCATCCCTAGTTTAAATGTAACGTGTTGGGGGGGGCTGGATGACTAGGTACCAAAACTCAAGCTGACCAAGACTAGCTAGCAAAGGCTTCAGGGCCTCACTGCTCCACTGCAGTCAAAGATTCACGAGGTTGCCACTGCAGAGAGGTTTGCCAAGTTTCAGTAACGTGTTTCTCCCTTTAACAGCGGCAGTCCTGCACTCTGCTGCTTCATCGTTGCAGAGAAATCCCAGCGAGGCAGGTGCCTGGCACCTGGAAGTGGAAAGTTCAATGAAAAAATCTGTGGTAACAGACCATTGCACAAGAGAAAATCACATAATGATGATGTCAGGTTGTTGTTGTTATTGTTGTTGTTAGCCTCAAGGGCAATATGCCGATTATCACTTGTAAGTCGCTTTGGACAGAAGCGTCTGCTAAATACATAAACATAAACATTATGGATTGGGACAGCACACAGATCATAAACACGGAAAATACCGAAGATGGATTAAGGAAGAGATGGAGATAAGGAGACGCAGACACAACACTCAGGAAAGCGTTTAATGCTCGGTAGAGGTGACTTTCATTATGGATTTATAGCTCTTTTTACTTTCTTTTAATGAACTCTTTAATATTTACGTTTGTTTGTCATTTTGACTTGTAAAGCACTTTGGCTGTGTAGCTGTGTTTGTGAAGAGCTATATTAACTAATAAATGAAATAAACTTACACTAAAAAATAAAAAATGTGTCAAAATAAATGTCAAACAGAACAAAATAAAAAGTACCGCTGAAATTGATATTTTTACACAGAAGACAATAAAAGTATCAGAGCATTTCCACACTGAATTCATCCTCACACTGCAAGATGTGAGAAACAAGAAGCTACAGTGGCTGAAAGGCGCAAAAAGAGCAAGATGCAGCTTCAGGTTTTAAATAATAAACATGTTAGGAATAAAATACACACACTAATAAAATTAAATACAGAGTTTTCCAAATACATTTTAAAAATCTGCTACACTAATACACACTCAGCTGTGTTTCAAAGTCCGTTACCGACTGCAGTGCCATTTCCCACCTAGCATGCAGGAAGGGTATCTGTGACCATCTGCAGAAGGTCGGTGGTTAACAGACGTTTGTTTCATGACTGATGCCAACGTCAAATAAACATTCAATTAGTGACATGTCCACAGTGTGGAGGCTAATTACTCCAGTCTAGCCCGAGCCAAACCCCTCCGAGATTTCTCTACATGGCAGCCGAGTCCACTGGCTGATGAGGGCCAGGAGAGTCACAGGGGATGGGAGGACTGAGCGCTTCCTTCAAACTGTTCAGTCACTGCTTCCACGAGTGAATCAGAGCAGTTCACAGATTAACTTGGATAACATCCATATGTGAGTGTGGGTGAGTATCTTATAAAATGGTAATAAATAGAAGGGACTGCTGGCTGTCTTTAATCAACGTGTATTAGCTTGGCTACCAACTGAAGATTGTAATGACATGGCTATGACAGATGGGACATGTTAGCCCAGGTTTGGACAAGTGTGTGTGTGTGTGTGTGTGTGTGGGGGGGGGGGGGGGGGGGGGGGGTGTACAGCAAGGAATACAGTCGGTAAAGATGGCTACAACTTTCTCCCTAACTGTATTATTTCCTGTTATTTCAGCTGTTAACTTTATTTTCTCTCTAAGTGTTTTTCTCCCCAGAAGAAGCTACAACGATGTTCTGCTGAGCTGTGGTGGCCTCATGGAGGGGGCCATCGACTAGCACACTGCTGCTAACCACTTAAACATTCTCCCTCTCCTGATAATAACATTTTACTCTCTTTGACGTTGGATGTGCTACTACTAGTTTACCCGTTTAATTATAGATCCACTAGGATAAATACAATAAAGTTGATCTCTCACCAAATAGAATAGGACAACATGGACAGGGCATGACATAAAGACTGTTTACAGGAGGGAGGATCCTGAGCCATGAGAGGTTTGCAGATGGTTCAAAGTCCCAAGCTTCTAAAGAGCTAACTCATGCCTGAATTTAAGTTTTTGTTACCATGGTGATTTAGAGTCCAGTCCCCTTTAATGAGGTGACGTGGCCATGTTTAGGCTAGGCATCTTCATTTATGTAGAACCTCTTATACTTGGGCAAATCCGTGTGCTTTCCAGGAGCAAGAATAGCGTTAAAATCAACATGCCAACATGATTAAAAGACACAAATCATTTTACATCAAATGAAGTACACACATTCATCAACCAGCCATGTAACGAACATTGCAATAGTCCAGCCTGCTGTAGATGAACGAGGGAATGAGGGACCAGGGAAACAACACTATATAATAATTCGACACAGAGACAAAAAAAAGTTTATAAAAATCTATTTATTACTATATTAATGATGATACAGGATGAATAAAGATTTAAGGTAATATCAACTGAGACAATAATCAAACTCTGATGAAACAGATGTTGTTAAAAGTCTAATAAAGTGTCTTGGAAAGAATGTGACATCTGAGTTTATAAAAATAACCTAGCTGAATTTAGGGGTGTTTAATTAGTTCAGTTGATCCTAACAATCCAACGCTAGTGCAGAGCTTACGTTACCGGTGTAGTGGGAATTCTCTGGAGATCCTGCCGGCAGCAAAGTCGGCTTGGTACGGATGGCGAGTTGTTAGGCTTCTTGGAGTTCAAAGGTTATAGGCCGCTCGAATCTGCACGGCTGGTCAGTGAAATACTCCCCTGGATGACTGCTGAAAGCTGGTGGGTCATTTCACGTCTGATGAGCTGTTTTACAGAACAAAACAAATAATGGTTGTTTGATCTTGAAGACGGATGCTTCATCACTGCTAAAACAACGCCGTTGGGAGATTACTTTAGCATGAGCGCTGGAACACCTAGCTTGAACTGAAGTTTCAGTTCCGTGTGACTATTCTTTAAAGGATTGGACGAGTCAGATGTAACGGAGTGGAAGAGGCATTAACAAGAGTCCTCAGGCATCACACCTTTGTCCAAGAAACTGAAACAGGCTTATTTCACTTAATATGTGAAGTAAATCTGTTGAACAGTCATTTGTTGATACTGACATTAATATGTGACATAACTGATAATAAAACATTATTAAATCATCAAGTAGGCTCATTTGGTGTAGTTAAGATATGAAATTAGTCATGAAATAATAAACAATTATGTTGATTCATTTATTACTGTAAAGCAGTCAAGACATTATTAAATCACTTTAGATAAAACATTCATTTTTAATGTAATTAACCTGTGAGGGAAATCACTGGATGAGCATGAATACCGTAAATCCTCTAATATTGGCCTGTAGTCAATAAAGGGCCGGGTATCACATGTTGGCCGGTGTCTGAGTCGTCGGAGGTGAATAATGGCCGTTTTTTCATTGTGGCCGGGTGGAATGTGGTAACAAGCAAGTACGGGGGGCGGTTGTGTCATCCGTCTCACTTTTGATTTGCCAGTGATAGACCGCGAGGGTAACTTTAACCGTGCGGAGACGAAGAGGAGGCGAAAATTTGATATCAAGTTCAAAGAGAACGTGCTGATTATGCTGCAGAACACTCTGGGGAGCAGTAGCAGGGGTTGTATGAACTAGTCACTTGTCGGCTTCACCGCTCTGTAGTGACTTGTTATGCCTGTCATCGACTAGTCGCTGTCACGTGATAATGACAGGCAAGATGAAGTCCACGGAAAAGACAGCAGCCTGCTGTCAGCAGGTGACAAGCTCCTGCGCGTCGGGAGGCAACGCGCTGTGCCAGAGCGTCGGTACTGTCACCCGCCGTAAAACGGACATTTAACCAAATTGTGACCTTTACCCTCTTGCAATTTAACCTTCCCCTCACCCCCATCCTAACCTTAACCAGCTTGTGCATGCAAAGCTCTGATTGTTGACGCGCTCCAGACATCTGCGTCCTGTGCACGGCCACAGTAACATTATCAAATCAGGTGTCGCCACCTCAAAAACTAATTTAACACGCGATCGTTCATGTCGGCTCATTTCCTTTTATGTTTTCTGTCTTTTATTCTTTTATTTGTGCCTGATGCGTTTCGCTGCTGTGGATCGGGGCGCATCACCTGTTTTGTCCTCCGCTGACGCACCTCACCGATGCGGCCGGTGAGCGCTCCGCTGTTTTAGCGGTCGGTAGATCTTTTAGAACTGCAGTTCAAAGGTAACTCATAAGGTGAATATATATGAACCCAGGTAGCAGTTTCTCTTTAGGACTGAGAGGAGATGCAGGAAGATAATAAACAGGCAGGACAGAAAAATAGTCAAATAAAAACAAGTTAGTTTTTGTACCTGCTGGTTGCAACAAACAGACACCATTGAAGGTAATCAGAAGTGAGGAACAGAAAATGAAATAATTAATTTAATGTTTAGAGCAGCAGGAACTCCGAGAGGCTGCAGGTGCATCAGTGAGTTTGCGGCCGCTGCGCAGGGGGAGGGGGGAGAGGGGTGAATCAGGGGGAGGGGGGAGAGGGCTGAAGCAGAAACTACCGTTGTTAAAAGAAATGTGTTTAACTTTGAAAATGTGGGCGCAATTTTAATTGTCAAAAACTCCAGCGAACCATTAGTTCATTTTGCTCAAATAGAAATAGAGGCCTGCCTCTAATTCTGGTCCTCCTTCCAATAAAGGCCTGGAGCTTGATGAGCTTGAGTCAAATAGAGACCCGGGCCTGTATTAGAGGATTTACGGTAAGACTATTTTGTTACAGTTCTGTCTTTTGTCTGGAGTCTGGTGTGTTGCAGGCACACGTAAACAGGGCAGAAGACCAGCCTTGTTATGACTGATTCTCAGGTGGTGAGGTCAGAAATGGTGAACAGATCACTTGTTATGATATGGAAAAGCACACAGCATTCCGGGCAGATGAAGCTGGCTGTGGACAGTGTACCGTTTTGGTGACGTCTGACCTACAAGGCATCACTACACCAGTGTCGTGTCAAATAAGTTATCCCTGACAGAATTAGTTTCACTGGCATTGGGAGCAGTATATATATTTTTCCAACAGACAGAACATTTGATAAAATGTAACAATCTGAGTATACTAGCCCTCTGGGGTCTGTGGACGCATTTCCGCTTCTTTTGAACAGGTCTGATTTGGGACGCTGCAGCAGCAAGACTCCGCCTCCCCGAGTTTTAATTCAGGTTTAAAAAGGAGATGATAAACTAAACCACAGTTTTCAAATGTAGACCTGGTAAAAGTGGAGTTATGCTAAACTAAAGAAACAACCTTTTTTAGACAATCAGAGAAGTTGTGGAAACCGTGATTTTCAGCTGTCACGGAGCGCAGTAAGCTGTAGACGGACATTGACTGAAAACGTTAGATACTGGAGTGATTTGTGACAAAAAAAATTATTCATATAGAGCTGAGTGTGTTTTTATGTATAAATGATAATGACGAATGCCCAGCAGCTCAGCTAGTTTTTAGCTGGAAGACAGGAGAGTGAGACAGCTGGAGTCTGTGAGTTTTTTTTTTTTTTTTTTTTTTTTACTTAAAACTTTATTGTTATTGTTGTTGAATGCTTGGTAATTCCGACCAGACACGGAGACAGAGGTGAAAGAGAAAGGAAAAGAAAAGGTGGGGAGAGGGGGGGGGGGGGGTTCCACAAAAATAAACAATGAACAAGAGTCTGCATCTAGACCTGCAGAAAAAGACAAAAAAAAAGCAAAAGGACAAAAAAAAGGGACACAACAACAATACAACAAGATCTAGCTATCACTGCGTCATCTTGATGAAAAAATATATAATCAACATTGCTTAACTGAAGAATCACGATAATAAATCACAGTGCATTAAGTGCCCACCATAGCCTTAAGACCTGTGTTTAACATACCCAAGCCCATACTTTTGAGAGCACCATGTGAGCACCTGTGTGTGTACACACGCTTGTTTAAGGTTTCTTTATAGGAGCGCCCAATAGAGAGTGTGAGGGACCACAGATCCGCCCCCAAAGATGCGCAGGAGACGGGGGGAGCTCCAAGTCCCAGAGATCCAGGCGCTGCCCCAGAACACAGGAACCCCAAGGAGACTGCAACCAGAAAGGCCCCCGCCCCCCTCGAGAGGCGCAGAGGATCGCCCCGGGGGGCCACAACCAGCAGCCAGCAGAGTCCCGGGAGATATCAGCGGCAAGCCCACAGGCCCGCCCGCAGCCTCCCACCCCCTAGCCGGCCGAGCCCGGGACCCAGCGACCCGGGACCCAGGGGCGACCACCCCCGCCGGGGACCCAGCAGAGCCCAGGGACCCAGACCCCACCAGGCAGCCACCGGGATCTATCAGGCAGATGCCAAAATCTTAAACCCCCAGACCCGGTTGCCACGAAGCGTCTGTAAGGGTTTTGATGATAATTGTGGAGAATCAATTCTTCCTCATAGACACTGAATCAATCCTTCCTAACCAATCCTTCCTCATAGACACTGAATCAATCCTTCCTCATAGACACTGAATCAATCCTTCCTCATAGACACTGAATCAATCCTTCCTCATAGACACTGAATCAATCCTTCCTCATATACACTGAATCAATCCTTCCTCATAGACACTGAATCAATCCTTCCTCATAGACACTGAATCAATCCTTCCTCATAGACACTGAATCAATCCTTCCTCATATACACTGAATCAATCCTTCCTCATAGACACTGAATCAATCCTTCCTAACCAATCCTTCCTCATAGACACTGAATCAATCCTTCCTCATAGACACTGAATCAATCCTTCCTCATAGACACTGAATCAACCCTTCCTCATAGACACTGAACCAATCCTTGCTCATAGACACTGAATCAATCCTTCCTCATAGACACTGAATCAATCCTTCCTCATATACACTGAATCAATCCTTCCTCATAGACACTGAATCAATCCTTCCTCATAGACACTGAATCAATCCTTCCTCATAGACACTGAACCAATCCTTCTTCACAGACACTGAATCAATCCTTCCTCATAGACACTGAGTCAACCCTTCCTCATAGACACTGAGTCAACCCTTCCTCATAGACACTGAATCAATCCTTCCTCATAGACACTGAATCAATCCTTCCTCATAGACACTGAGTCAACCCTTCCTCATAGACACTGAGTCAACCCTTCCTCATAGACACTGAACCAATCCTTCCTCATAGACACTGAATCAATCCTTCCTCATAGACACTGAATCAATCCTTCCTCATAGACACTGAACCAATCCTTTCTCATAGACACTGAGTCAACCCTTCCTCATAGACACTGAGTCAACCCTTCCTCATAGACACTGAACCAATCCTTCCTCATAGACACTGAATCAATCCTTCCTCATAGACACTGAGTCAACCCTTCCTCATAGACACTGAGTCAACCCTTCCTCATAGACACTGAACCAATCCTTCCTCATAGACACTGAATCAATCCTTCCTCATATACACTGAATCAATCCTTCCTCATAGACACTGAATCAATCCTTCCTCATAGACACTGAATCAATCCTTCCTCATAGACACTGAACCAATCCTTCTTCACAGACACTGAATCAATCCTTCCTCATAGACACTGAGTCAACCCTTCCTCATAGACACTGAGTCAACCCTTCCTCATAGACACTGAATCAATCCTTCCTCATAGACACTGAATCAATCCTTCCTCATAGACACTGAGTCAACCCTTCCTCATAGACACTGAGTCAACCCTTCCTCATAGACACTGAACCAATCCTTCCTCATAGACACTGAATCAATCCTTCTTCACAGACACTGAATCAATCCTTCCTCATAGACACTGAACCAATCCTTCTTCACAGACACTGAATCAATCCTTCCTCATAGACACTGAGTCAACCCTTCCTCATAGACACTGAGTCAACCCTTCCTCATAGACACTGAATCAATCCTTCCTCACAGACACTGAATCAATCCTTCCTCATAGACACTGAGTCAACCCTTCCTCATAGACACTAAAAAAGAGCAGCTGGGTCATAACAAGGAAGATGGGGCTCTGTGAGGCACAGAAGAAGCTGCTCAAAGATAGATAGAGAGGAATGGGCAGCGCCGTACCGCACCAGGATTTTTTCTCTGTTTCCAGGAGTGAGGCAAAGCCCCGCCCCCTCTGTGATGCTTGTAAAACAGGAGAGGGACTAAAGGTGTCAGGAGCAAGCAGGTTCCAGCCATGGAGAAAAACAGTTCAGCTATTCCTCTTTGTCCAAATGATCTTTTCTATTGTTTTTCTTATGTGGAGAAGCCAGGCCTGATGCTCCTCTGCTTAGTGGACAGAAACTGCTTCTTGGAGTGGCACAAATAAACTTTGAGTTGACTTGGAAAACAAAATGTAAATAGTAAATATTTGTTCAAATGTTGATGAGGAATTTGCATAATTGTAACTTATTTTGGCACAGTTAGATCCTTTTTGGCATCATTTTGACCTGTGTGAATAATAGTACAAAGACAAATGAAAAATTTCTTTCATTTTACTACTAAAAGCTTTTTAAATAGGTTTTATTTGCTATATTTATTCATATAGTTTATAAATTGACAGTCTATACTGCCATTGTAAATTATACAAAATATTCATCTTACATGTTTGTGGGTTTCACAGTAAAAAAATAACTTGAGTTACTAAAATTTAATAATGGGTTATCCAGCTGTAGCAATGCATTATTGGCATGACTGCCAGATTATTTCTGTCATTTCCCAGGAGTTGTTCTCATGGTTCTCCCTGCCTAGCTGCCTGTGAGACAGCTGCTGGCTCAGAGGCAGCTGAGCCAAGCGTTAACGTTTTTTAGAGTTCAGAGGAATTAAATCTTTTTTCATTAGTTTTAAAAATTGCTTACTGATCACTGATAAATGTTGTCCATGGACCAGTGTTTTGGTTCAATGCGTGAGGTTTTTTATACCACTACTGGATCACATTTCCAAGTCAATCAAACTCCACTGGTCACCTGGATGCACGTCAGTGTGTGTGTGTGTGTGCGTGTGTGTGTGTGTGTGTGTGTGTGTGTGTGTGTGTGTGTGTGTGTGTGTGTGTGTGTGTGTGTGTGTGTGTGTGTGTGTGTGTGTGTGTGTGTGTGTGTGTGTGTAGAGGTGCATTCTGTCTGCATTTGATTTCTCCTCAGTCCACAGGTCAAGGATAGGGAGGTAATGCATTTTTTCTGCTGTGTTGTGCAGAGGAGTGTTGTGCAGAATATTAAGTAAACCTCAGACTGGAAGTGTGTGTGGCAGTCAGCCTGCATTCTACTTGTGCAAACTACGCGCACAGTGTAGCTCCTCGGGGCACTGCAGCAGGGGGAGGGGGGCCTTCCCATCCAGCATATTACATGCTAGAACAGATTTTACCCTTCCTGTTTCCCAGGGATTACAATGAAGAAGAAGAAGAAGAAGAAGAAGAAGAAGAAGAAGAAGAAGAAGAAGAAGAAGAAGAAGAGATCATTTCTAGCGTCTCTCAAGTAGTGGTGTGCATCTCTACCTGCCTAAAGATTCGATTTGAGTCTGAAATGCATCACGATTCTTCACACAAACATTTTCATTACTTAATAAAAGCAGTAAAATAGTTTTCAATTTCTTTTTGATTTAGAAATCCCTGAAAAACAGAACATTCATCTATTCACTATAGTGAGCAATAATGTTTAAAGTGTGCTGCCTATAATTACTTAAATAATATAAGAAATAATGTTTTTGGTAGAGCAGCTTTAAGATAGAATATTACTGAACTTAAACATAGTAAACAAATACTGTGTTAAGTGATTCTTTCACATCCAGGATCCCAAAACAGAAATTAGCCCAGACATCCGATTTAAATGTAACGGGTACATCTTTGATTACTGGTCATGTTGGCCCTGTGTCCCTGTCCGCCTTTTCTGGTTTAAATTGGCGCTAGGGCAACGCCGTGCGCATGTCATTGCAACTCTGCCCCCAGAAGTAATTATAAAACCACAAAACTTTATTGTCCTGCATAGACATAGACCAGGGGTCGGCAACCTGTTCCCATCAAAGAGCCATTATTACCCGTTTCCCACAGTAAAGAAAACACTGGGAGCCACAGCAGCCGCGGCGTTGTGGGCGGGGCCTACCCTCAGACAGCAGAGAGCTGCTCACAACAGGTGACAGCAGCTGGTACCGGTCGCTCGTGTACGTCAAAGCTATCTTTCATAAGAAGATAATCAAAAAAACGATTTATATAAAGTGGATCCAGAAGTTGTAGCCCGTCTCTGCCGACAATATTTAGATATTTTTCACCCTGTTGGTGGTTTTACTGAGCAGGCGCCATTTTTGTCATACGTTTCTTTTTAAAACATGTTTAGACTGTTCAGAATACAAATCCAGACTCTGTCACGTTTGATTGTTGTGATTAAACTTTGTAGGTGGGGAAGGTCAGAAAAGGATCCGATCATTTTGTTTTCCCCTCATTTACAGCGACGGAGATAACGGCGCAGTGCGCCTGGCTATGGTGTCAATCAAGTTTAATTATATCTATTTTCACAAGAAAACAGAACAGTTAAAAGCAGGGCTTGTGTTGTGTTGACCGGACAGTTCCCGTATTTGACAGTTTATTTTGGCGGCGAAAGAATAGAAAGAATTACCCCGACGCGTGCAGACGAACTGACACTTTATTCGTTTCGCGCAGATGTAGCTAAATCACTCAAGAAATGATTCCCATGTGAGCTGGACACTGAGCTCAGCACAGCTCGCTGTCAGCGTGTATTACATAAGGCGCACAGCGAGCTGAAGATGTGGAGAGGGGCTTGGAGCACGTCGCAGAACCAGAGCGCATGCAAGAAGATTCCTCTGACTGAAGAGAGACTTGTCAGTTAGAAAATGTTCCCTGATTATGAAACTTTGGCTGAATAGCGCTTGTTCCTGTCTCCAATGTGGCGACGCATCCAGGAGCCGTCTGAGGAGAATCCCAGAATCTCACATCCTCTTCAGCTCATAAAGCGCCTATGATTACGCACAAGCGTGACGCATCAACCCGGTCTCACAGTAAGACCGGGTTGGACCTGTTCAGGTTTACGCAGACAATCTTTACATAGAATTAGCTTACAGATGTAAAATTAATGCAGTAAAATATAAAGCATTTTATTTAAATATCCATTCATTATTTTACAAGCACAGAGAGCCGCATCAGATGGATGGAAGAGCCGCATGCGTCTCCAGAGCCGACATAGACATAGGGAGAAAATCTCATTATGTCACGTTGCTGCATCGATGCGGAATCATGCACGGCTGAATCGCATTGCATCTTAGAATGGATCATTTTTCCCACCTCTACTCTCAAGATAAAAATCATGAGGCGCTTCACAAAAACAAAAACTGTAAAAATATAAAAAAGCGTTTAGAAAATGGTTAAAAAAATATATTTAAAATGAGCAAAAATAGACAATTGTGACATCTTGTCATGTCTAATTATTAGTTTAGGGAAAAAGAAATCAATTCATTTTTATAAACTATATACTTGACTCTGTCTGAATTAATACGAAGTGTGTTTATGGTCCTTGAATAAGTAAAAGTAACTATAATCTTATGATCAAGCATTGAAAGATCAATCAGATTGATATTTCATATTCATATGGAATTATCAAAGTTCGTAATTTAAACCAAATTCGGGGACCATCTAGAACAGCTGGCATAGCTAAGCTAAGCTAACATTCAGCACGGTGAGATATCGCAACTGGATATCTTCCAGAGGCTATATCCAAAAGCTGTCGTGGCGCCTAGCTGCGTGTCTAATCGCTATCCCTTCGGGGTAAGGCTCTGGCATTTCTAGCCGTGTTTAGTTCTCTAATATCGAGACTATCTTTCTTTCTCTGTCCCGGCAAACTATCGCCATTTTGGCTCTGCGTCTTTCCCGTGCGGCAGAAGTGACATACCCTATCTTGCTCTCTCTCTCTCTCTCTCTGACACACTCTTATTGGTGATCTGATGCCACCTTTTTGCATCTCCGACACAGAACTTCTTCCTCTCTTTCTGTGCTCATTTTTGCAGCAATATCTGAAGCTGAGGCGGATGTTCGTGACTGACACCTCATTCAGCAGGACAGCGAGTGATAGAAGCTATTCAGACTTGGGTTGGAACTGCTAGTTTGGCAAGTTATGGTTATGGTATATCCTTGGCTGAGCTTACACCCACTGAGTTGCAGAAAATGGTTTGTGACCAAGCTGAAGGTGTTCTCAGCAGTGCTGAGAAGGTTAGAGTGGGGACTCACGCCAATGCTTTGGGGCGTTTTGCCGCACTTCTTGCCTGCTTTTGGGATAAGGAAGTCGTGAGTCACGTGAGTACCCAAGTAGCAATGCGGACTCAATTAAATTTGGTACAGAGAGGAGTCGATAACGGTGACACAATTGAGGACTTAGAAGACTTAAGGAAAGCAAAGGATGATGCTGATAAACAGATTGCAAATTTGTTGGGTGAAAAGGATAGACAGACAAGAGGATTGAGAATTCAACTACTGAAGTTGAGCATCTCCTTAAAGACAACATAGAGGTTATAAACAATATTAAAGACAAGGACTGTGAAATTGAGGCAATGAAACAGCAAATTTCTCACAGCTCGTCAAAGGGGGTAACAGCTCACTTGCCACCTCCCCCTCCTGTGGTCTCAGCTGTGCCTGCAGCGACGGCCACTCTTCAGTCTAGACAACTGCCCCCATTTGTTACAACTGCTGATATCTACCAGATGTCATGTAGCATCAGAAGATCTGACCCTCGCCTGGGGAGCTTGCATCAGGTTTGGATGTATTTTTGTGACCTTCACCATCATTTTGACAGGTTTCCTGGGGCAACACTCCAGGACACAGGGGACTCAAAAGGTAACAACCGCTCTGCCCAACCCTTCCAGCCTGGCGCTAAAGCGCCGGTCCAGAAGTCCAACAAACAGTTCAAGTCACAGGGCTTCCCCAATAACAGGTCCCATGGATTCACCAAAGCTAGGGGCCCCCCACCGGCTGGTGATGGGTGCCCAAAGTCACCACCCCTTGGTCGTGCTCCAAATCGTGTTTCTTTTAAGGAAAAGGTGAGTTCACAATACTCTAGGAGGGAGTCGTCTCGCTCAGGCGAGCGCTGACCTCACTCTGACTGGTATTCATGGCGACATGACCACACGGGCCACAGCTCGGCCCCAAGGCCAAGACCTGGCTTTAGGAGCATGTCTCGTGAGGCGATGCGCACAGCATTGAGATCTGCCCTTCGCGCCTTGGATAAAGATCCATCAAAGACTAAAAATGTTTTGCTTGTCTCTTCTGCGGGTTTATGTATGAATCCGTGTGCACCTTAGCCACCCACGCACGACCTTGCCATGGAAAAGACCCCTCCAAAGTTGGATCCTGCCACAACACTGTGGCCCGTGACACCTGTGACCCCAGTGAGTTCAGGTGAGGTTGCTTATGTTAAAACTATTCCTCGAGCATCCAATGCACCTGTCAGCAGGTCAGGTAATCTTTTCTCGCCGGACAAACCTCAGCTGAGGTTGTTCTGTGATGTCATCTGTAATGGTCCTAATGAGAAACTTCACACCCCAGTGACCCTTGAGGGGTTTCATAACTTTGAAGCCATCTTGGACTCTGATTGAGACGTTTCCATCCTGTCCCATTCCCTTTGGGAGTGCATCTGCTTGGCTGCGGCTGGACAGGGCCGTGTTTTAACGCTCACACCCTGTGCCATAGATATCAGTCCTTTCGCTACAGATCTGAAGACCTTGTCATCTGTTGCCTTGCTTGACCTTTCGGTGGATAACATGTCCACGAGACACCCAGTGTGTGTTTCTGACATTGAGGCTTTTCCTTTCCTGTTGGGCAACAATCTGCTCAACCGCTTTAAGCCTATTGTTCCAGTCGGTGGATGGAGGATCTGGACCCGGTTGACTCAACCGCTGCCCATGGAGCTCCCCGAGGATTTCATTTCTACCTTAGGTGTTGTTAACAACAACAGTGCCACTCAAATGGCCAGTCGGTCTAGTGTTTCTCTGGTCAGTAACAGCCATAGTGTCGATGTTGTCTCTGCACCTGAATTCCTTCACCCTGTGGTGGGACCACCACCTACTGAAGGCGGGGTTGACGGTTGCACTGACACTCCAACAGAGACTCCGCACCCAGCAGTGGGAACACCACCTACTGAAGGGGGGGGGGGGGGGGGGGTTGAAGGTTGCACTGGCACTCCAACTGAGACCCTGCGCTCTGCTATAGGAACGCCACCTACTGAGGGGGGGCTGATGACATCACTAATCCTACACCACTACAGTTGGCATCAGAGACCTCGCGCCCTACCAAAGGGGGGTTGAAGGTCGCTTTGTACCACTACAGGCTGACTCTGACCTTTCTGGCTGCACCTATGTGTTGACCGAGGGCCCTCCAGAATGCACCCCTGCGCTGATCCCTCAAAATGCCACTACCGTGCCAGTCCACAGTCTACATCGCCTAAAATTTCATGTTTCGGGACGGACAAAGTTTCTTGTGCTGGTTGCATGTGTCTTCATGATGTCTAATGCAGCTAAGCCTCCCCCACAGCCTCCACTAATGCGACTGTACAAACCTGGGCCCTCTTTGGGTATCATGCTCAGAGAGCGCCCAGGCCTGTTAATGACTAACTATCATCTATTCACATAAAAGATTTTTGTAAAGTTTGACCCTGAAATGGCATGTACTCAGAAACTGCTGAGTGCCTTTGGCACCCTTTCAGGAACTGTTACTAACTGGACTCGTACAATGTCATGGCACTCTGAGGCTGATTTCTCTCACATACTACTACAGGTGCAGAAATTCATGGTTTCCAATAATGAACTTTCTGGTACCCACGTTAGGGAGAAGCGTTTCCTGTCTGATTTCCTCTCATTTTCTAATACAGTTGGATCTCTTTTTAATTCAGGATTTTCATATGTCAACTCTGTCAAGATCGATATGGTTCGACGCCACGTCAGTGAGCTTAACAGGGAATTCCTGTCCCTGTGTAAACAAGTGCTTCAACAGCAGCATGCGTTAAAGCAGCTGGGCACATCTGAACGTCATTTTATGGTAGTATTAAACACACAGAGCAATATTCTGCATAAAATGGCTTCCGCGGTGAACAAACTTTGTTACAGTTACACTCAGATACTGACCACTTGCCTGTCCGACTGCGGTCAGGACGTAAGCATCTCTGTTGATGCCCTCCTCATGGGCAGGATTCCTCCATACCTTGTGTCCCTGGACATGGTCCGTAACATGCTTCGTAGAGCTACAAAGGGTGATGTGACTGCCCTTCAGACTCACTTGGCTTTCTAGTTGGGCAGCGCTATTCCGCTTCAGGTTGATCCCATTGCTAGAGAGCTAGCGTTCATCATCAATCATCGTCACAATGGTGTCCCCAGGGGACATCTATAGACTGAAGGATGTGGTCAATGTGGGTAACTGGGTGAGTGACACTCATGTCAAATTGCATGTGCCACCGGTGGTCGCATCCTACGATGACACGCCAGATGTCCATCTGGTCGCAGATCTGCACGTGTTCCCTCAATCGTGGCCTTCACTTCTTGTGTCCTGGTACGCCTTTTCCGCGTGACAAAGTTGCAGGTGTGTGTGGTATTGGTGAAATGTCGAGAGATTCTAAATGTCCTGTGACAGTTACTATATCAAGGACAAAGGAATTAATTGTCGGTGGAATAAGGATGCATCCCATGGGAATTCGATTTATCATTCCACCAGCACACTGAGAATGACCACTGCACAACCTACAACCAGTGGCGACTGGTGACAAATATTTTTGGTGGGGCTGTGCTATTTTTTTTTTTAACAAACTTGTGCTTTCTGAGCTTTGTGCACAACGTCACTATTTTCTGAATTGAGCACAGCTCTTTTATTTCCTGACTTACATTATTGGACAAAGGGATTAATCCACGTGTGTCTGACTATCGGCACGCTGCCTTGCGGACCAAGGTTGAAAAATACTGCATTAAATTGCACATAAAATAACATGACCATATATGGTCCACATCCACATTACTGTTTGTGAAACTAACATACTGGAGAATTTCATCACAATAATATTAAATAAACAAGTATGTACCTGATCTTTTGCATGCTGTTGGTGAAGCTCTGGATGACCCCTGTGATGTAGACAGAGTCAATGTTCCTCTTCTGCAGCTGGTTGAACAGCATGTCCACATGTGGCATGATCTTGTGACACAATGCCAGCAGAAAGCCGAAATCTTCTTCCTCCAGCATTCTCACAAAGCCTCCTGCCTCTCTCTCAGTGACTGGATCAAAGTCATCCGAGTCTCTGATCATCTGGAAAAATCTGAGGAGGTCATCCTTGTGCTCATACACTGTGTTGACATCTCTCTCTTGGACAAAATGTGCCGGTTCTGATCCACTTCTTCATTGTGTTTCTTCACTGCAAGCCTGTGCTCGTCTCTAGCTGCATGGCAATGTTAGCTCTGCCTAGCATAGCTAGCTTCACCGTGTTGTCCATGTGCGCCCGGGATAACTCGTGTTTCTTCACCTTCTCAGAAAAATGTTTCATGTCCGTAACTCCTGACTCAACCCATGCCTCATCTGTCCCAGCCGTTTTGAATAACAAACACGGAAAGCAAAATAACGCATTAGCGTGATTGCATCCAGCTAGCTAAGCCTTCCCAGAAGCCTCGTGTGTACAGTTTACCTCTCTCCTTGTCCTGCTGGCTTATCTTTACGTCGGGCTGATCTGGTCCAAGCTCTTTGACATTAAGTTTTTCCACCATAGTTCTCCTCTCGAACGGATACTGGAGAAGAGACCGAACTGAATTCAGTGGCTGCTGAGATCCGGTATCCGTGCTGGTTGTAGGCAGTCACTGGCGGCGTCCATGTTACATCTGCGTCACGACCAAAAACGTGCTGGACTCGAGACTCTGCCGAGTTCTACCGAACACCAACGAAAGCCTTGGGCGGTACCTCTATCGCCCATCATGCTTCTGAAACAACGTCGACGCTGATTGGATACATTCCCATTCATACCGTTTGATTTTCTTGTCAGCAATTGGCCGGTTGCTTCCGTGCTGTTTGGGTGATTGAAACACAGCCTACAGCCTTTCTGTCGCCTCCACCGCTCGGCAGAGAGCTTCTCACCAATATAGATATATGATTTGTTTTTGTTACAAATCACACAATTAACTTAGAATATGTGATTGTTGTTAATTTTATTTATTTATTTTTTAAAATAAAAATTAAAAACACTGGGGAAAACTGGGAGGGCGGCGCCCTATCGCCCTCTACTGGTCAGCCGCCACTGCCTACAACACATTGTTGTTGTGCTTGTCAGAGTGTAAGGAAACTTCCAGCAGCGAAAGATCAAAACCATTTCCTGTGTTAGTAGACACGAGACAAGACATTCATAATGGCTGGAGGTAGTTGCCGTGGCAGCAACCACAGTCGCCAAAACGATTGAGGTGCTGCAGAACATCTTTTCCTCCTACAGTCTCCCTGAGGAGATTGTTTCCAACAACGGCCCGCAATTTACCTCGCAGGAATACAAGACATTTCTGCACAGCAACTGATTATTTTCCTGTCATTTTTAATATTCATGCCCTAATGCCCCTAGAGTCCCTTAGGGCTCTTTCCTGGGTCCATTTCTTTTTATTATATACATACTTCCCCTCTGTAAGATTTTAGCCAGTCACAGGGTCAACTACCACTTCCACGCAGATGATTGTCAAATTTACTTAAAACTTAGTCAGCAGCAATCAGTCTCTGCTTTGATGGACTGCCTCTGTGACGTCAAAACCTGGCTATCCAGTAACTACTTGTGTTTAAATGACAGCAAGACAGAGGCCCTACAAACGCCAGTAGTATATCAGCTGTGCCAACCCTACCTGCCCTCAGTCTCCAATCATGTGCCACTAGTTTGAGTGTGAAACTAGATTCCAACCTGTCTATGACTTCTCAAGTCAACACAACCATCAGGTCAGCCTGCAGAATACTGCAGAAAGCAGTATTTCCTGGGCATGCTTTGACTGGATGAAAGAGAGCTGTGTGGGATTGGCTGGCGGAGAGGTTACTTTGCTTTGTAAATTGCGAGTTGAGTGAGAGCTAGGAGAGATCTGCACGTGCAGACAGAGATGAGCCAGCAGATTGTTTTGGTAAATGCAATTATTGTAAATATGACTACAACAACTAATGATATGATTATAATATATATGAAATCTCTGCCTGTCTCTCAGTACACACGCGGACTTAAGCCAGTATGTATGGATGTTTTCCTCATATTATTTATAAATATACACCAATAATACTGTAAATCCTCTAATACAGGCCCAAGCCGTTGTTTACTCAAGCACATCCGGGTTCGGGCCTTTATTGGAAGGAGGCCAGAATTAGAGACACGACTAAATTTAAATTTGAGCAACATAAACTACCAGTAGAATGAATGAAAACATGATTTTGTGTCTATTTGAACCAATGAACACTAGGTTTGTTTATTGAAAATGTACAGTTACCATTGTACGTACATATAAATATAGAACATTTACAACAAACACCGTTGTTTCAGGCTAAATCCCAGTATGGCTGCAAACATAGCAAACATGCCAGTAGTGCATTGTAAACACTTGGTGATAATTAGGTTATTGATTCACAACAAAAGGCAACAGACACCTTACCGCTCCAAAGTTTAACCGTTCCTGTCTTGTTTGGTTTGAAGTAAAATAAGATCCTCCAACTGTTTAATCCTCATCCAGCTGTTAACTTAATTTTTTCTCTAAGTTTTTCTCCCCAGAAGAAGCTACAACGATGTTCTGCTGAGCTGTGGTGGCCTCATGGAGGGGGCCGTCAGCCAGCACATTGTTGCTAACCACTTAAACATTCTCCCTCTCCTGATAATAACTTTTTACTCTCTTTCAAATTCAAAGATACTCTATTAATCCCAGAGGGAAATTAGAGTTTCAGTACACACAATTTTGAGATCAGACATACATACACACACATGACAAGAATTGGTGACTGTGGTCATTCGCAACCTGAGTCGCGCTACCTTAACAGTGATCAGATGGTTTATATGAGGATTGGTTCAGGTGGAGGGGAAAAAGGCACTTCAGAGTTACCCTCCACAGGGAGGGCAGCTTTGCTATGCAAAAAACACCTCAGACAGAAATGCAACAGACTTCAGACGTTACACAACATAAGTGTCCACTAGGTGGGGAGGTAGGGTTGGGGACTCTCCACACATCAGTGCATGCAGCCGTGATAAGCAGCGCTCGTCACCTCCGTTTGGACGGGGAGGGAAGTCGATGGGTTAGAGAGCACAATGACTCCTGGAACGATTCGACGGCCTTCACCGGTCACAGTCCCGCCCAGGCTGGGATAGGGAGACAGAGTTGCCATGGCGACGGCAGCAATCCACATTTCTACTGAGGGGGAGTAATCTCTTCAGCCTCACAGGCTCAAGGGCACCAGATTCAGATACAAGTCATCAAACAAGTCATTTGGGGAAACTACCACGCACACACGCACACGAACACGCACACACACACACACACACACACACACACACACACAGATATGATCTAAAAGATGATCCCCATATTTCAACTCTACCTTCTCCAGGGACCGGTAGAACCTCTGTGCCATTAATGCACTGTGATTTATTATCGTGATTCTTCAGTTAAGCAATGTAGATTATATATGTCTTCATCAAGTTGACGCAGTGATAGCTAGATCTTGTTGTATTGTTGTTGTGTCCCTTTTTTTTTTTCCTTTTGCTTTTTTTTTTGTCTTTCTCTGCAGGTCTAGAAGCAGACTCTTGTTCATTGTTTATTTTTGTGGAACCCCCCCCCCCCCCCCCCCCCCTCTCCCCACCTTTTCTTTTCCTTTCTCTTTCACCTCTGTCTCCGTGTCTGGTCGGAATTACAAAGCATTCAACAACAATAACAAAAAAGTTTTAAGTATCAGGCGTGACATTAAAAGCAGACGCTTTGATTCTCCACCTGAGAGTAAATCTGGAAGGCTTGTCACCAGCATTCAGACATCAATTCTGTTTGCTTCACAGCCAGACAGGACACGGTAAAAAAAAAGGACACGGTAAAAAAAAAAAAAGAACCTCTGCGCCATCCTGGATTAGTACAAACAACGAGTCAAACTAAAGAGTTACTCCGGCTTCTGGAAGATTCATTCTGGTAAGCTATTGGTCAAATATTTTCCAGAGTTATATCAATATATACATGGAGTGGTAAAACTGTTAGCACATTTTTTAATTTGTTTGTAGAATAATGAACTATATTGGGACACATGATGGAGCTAAGACCAGCTTAGAGCTCCCGGTGGAGCACAGAAATGAAATATTTAAGAAAAGTAAACAAACTACCGATTTTGGTTCTGAAGATGAACAGACTCCTCCCCAGTGTCCAAATTGGGTTGTGGGTCTTCTGACTCAAACGGTTTAAAACATGTCTGCACCTCCAGTAGTGATGTCCAGCTGGCGGGGTCGGAGTTCAGTTTAACTTCTCTGGTAATCCAATATCTGTTCTCATCGCCGTATCCCAGAGAAAAAACAAATGTGATCGACTAGCAGAGGCTTCAGAAGCTACATCTGACTGATGACACATTCTCTGCTATAACCATTGACACACACACACACACACACACACACACACACACACACACATATATATATATATATATACAGGTGCTGGCCAGTAAATTAGAATATCATCAAAAGGTTGAAAATATTTCAGTAATTCCATTCAAAACGTGAAACTTGTACATTATATTCATGCAATGCACACAGACCAATGTATTTCCAATGTTCATTACATTTAAATTTGATATTCATAAGTGACAACTAATGAAAACTCCAAATTTGGTATCTCAAAAAATTAGAATATTCTGAAAAGGCTGAATATAGAAGACACCTGCTGCCACTCTAATCAGCTGATTTACTCAAAACACCTGCAAAGGCCTTTAAAAGGTCCCTCAGTCTTGTTTTGAAGGCACCACAATCATGGGGAAGACTTCTGACTTAACAGCTGTCCAAAAGACAATCATTGACACCTTGCACAAGGAGGGCAAGACACAAAAGGTGATTGCTAAAGAAGCTGGCTGTTCGCAGAGCTCTGTGTCCAAGCACATTAACAGACAGGCGAAGGGACGGAAAAAATGTGGTAGAAAAAAGTGTACAAGCTCTAGGGATAACCGCACCCTGCAGAGAATTGTGACGACAAACCCATTCAAAAATGTGGGGGAGATCCACAAAGAGTGGACTGCAGCTGGAGTCAGCGCTTCAAGAACCACCACGAGGAGACTCATGAAAGACATGGGATTCAGGTGTCGCATTCCGTGTGTCAAGCCACTCTTGAACATGAAACAGCGCAAGAAGCATCTCGCCTGGGCCAAGGACAAAAAGGACTGGACTGATGCTGAGTGGTCCAAAGTTATGTTTTCTGATGAAAGCAAGTTCTGCATTTCCTTTGGAAATCAAGGACCCAGAGTCTGGAGGAAGAGCGGAGAAGCACAGAATCCACGTTGCATGAGGTCCAGTGTAAAGTTTCCACCGTCAGTGATGGTGTGGGGTGCCATGTCATCTGCCGGTGTTGGCCCACTCTGTTTCCTGAGGTCCAGGGTCAATGCAGCCGTCTACCAGGAAGTTTTAGAGCACTTCATGCTTCCTGCTGCTGACCAACTTTATGGGGATGCAGACTTCACCTTTCAACAGGACTTGGCACCTGCACACAGTGCCAAAACCACCAGCACCTGGTTCAAGGACCATGGTATCCCTGTCCTTGATTGGCCAGCAAACTCGCCTGACCTTAACCCCATAGAAAATCTATGGGGTATTGTGAAGCGGAGGATGCAATACGCTAGACCCAACAATGCAGAGGAGCTGAAGACGACTATCAGAGCAACCTGGGCTCTCATAACACCTGAGCAGTGCCACAGACTGATCGAGTCCATGCCACGCCGCATTACTGCAGTTATTGAGGCAAAAGGAGCCCCGACTAAGTATTGAGTGCTATACATGCACATTCTTTTCATGTTCATTCTTTTCAGTTGGCCAACATTAGAGAAACAAACATTTTTTCATTGGCCTTTAGAATATTCTAATTTTCTGAGATACCAAATTTGGAGTTTTCATTAGTTGTCACTTATGAATATCAAATTTAAATGTAATGAACATTGGAAATACATTGGTCTGTGTGCATTGCATGAATATAATGTACAAGTTTCACGTTTTGAATGGAATTACTGAAATATTTTCAACCTTTTGATGATATTCTAATTTACTGGCCAGCACCTGTATATATACACATAAGTATCTTTCAGGAGTATTTCTCTTATCTGATGACACCATCTAGTGGTTTACAAGTGTAGTGAATTGAGGGGTTAAATTGTGACCAACAAGATGTGATGATTCCATATAAATATAGAATATCAACCTGATTGATCTTTGAATGTTAAACCAGAAGAGTTTACGAACATTTGCTTACTCAGGGACCGTAAACACACTTCATATTAATTCAGACAGAGTCAAGTATTTAATTAAAAATAAACTTTATTTTCTAGACTAATTATACAGGTCCTTCTCAAAAATTAGCATATTATGATGAAGTTCATTATTGTCTGTAATGTACTGATAAACATTAGACTTTCATATATATTAGATTCATTACACACAACTGAAGTAGTTCAAGCCTTTTATTGTTTCTAATATTGATGATTTTGGCGTACAGCTCATGAAAACCCAAAATTCCTATCTAAAAAAATTAGCATATCATGAAAAGGTTCTCTAAACGAGCTATTAACCTAATCATCTGAATCAACTAATTAACTCTAAACACCTGCAAAAGATTCCTGAGGCTTTTAAAAACTCCCAGCCTGGTTCATTACTCAAAACCACGATCATGGGTAAGACTGCCGACCTGATTGCTTTCCAGAAGGCCATCATTGACACCCTCAAGCAAGACACAGAAAGACATTTCTGAACGAATAGGCTGTTCCCAGAGTGCTGTATCAAGGCACCTCAGTGGGAAGTCTGTGGGAAGGAAGAAGTGTGGCAGAAAACGCTGCACAACGAGAAGAGGTGACCGGACCCTGAGGAAGATTGTGGAGAAGGACCGATTCCAGACCTTGGGGGACCTGCTGAAGCAGTGGACTGAGTCTGGAGTAGAAACATGCAGAGCCACCGTGTACAGGCGTGTGCAGGAAATGGGCTACAGGTGCCGCATTCCCCAGGTCAAGCCACTTTTGAACCAGAAACAGCGGCAGAAGCCATCTGTTGCTTGTAATTGTGGTTTTAGCATTGTTTTTGAGTCACTTTTTAGCTTCTTCTAATCCCATTTTTAAATAGGATCGACTCACCCTTCTTGATCTTCGGTTGAGCTCAGGACTCGAGCTGCATGATGCTAAGTTCAGGTTGACGTTTAGTCACCTGTTTGACAAGGTCCCGGCATTCCTGCTGGCTGTCCCAGGCCGAGTGGGGCACTACCCGAGGCGGCGGAGACGGCGTAAAAAAGGTGGTGGCGTCCGGGTTAGGATCAGGGCCCTCCAGCGGGAAAACAGCGATGGTCGTTTCCTCCAGGATGTACCCCTCTGTGACTTCTCGCCTGGATCCATCCGGGTTCTGCAGCGCCAAAGGTTGGACCGTGCGCATGAGGGCTCCCAGCAAACACAGCGCAATGGTGGAATAAATCTGGGGAATCTCCTCTATCCCGTGAGGTCGGGGTTTTGGTGAACCTCAAATCAGCTTCCATCACGGTTCCTGCTGCAGCTTTAGATTGCTCTCCTGAACGTCCGCTCGCTGGGAAATAAGACAGCTGTCCTAAAGGATTTTTACACCGATAACGCAGTGAGCCTGTTCAGCATGACGGAGACCAGGGCTCTGCCAGGTGAGACGGCTTCCTTGGTCGAACTCTGTCCTCCTGACTGTAGTGTTGTTAACGAGCCGAGACTGTGGCCGTGGGGGCGGCTTACTGTCCCCGTATTGTTCTAATCTCCCACTTAAACCTCTTGCTGGGCTGATGGCTCTGACCAGTTTTGAAGCCTCAGTATTAGAGCTGGGTTCCTCTCCTCCCATCCTCGTTTTACTGTGTTACAGGCCACCAAGATACAATAAGGATTTTATAAATGAATTCTCCGACCTTTTAGCTGATGTGCTCCCAAAATATGAACAGGGAATTATTTTGGGCAATTTTAATATCCACGTCTGCTGCCCTCTGAAACCACTGGTGAGGGACTTTATCAACGTTTTAGACTCATTTGGACTACAGCAATTGGTAAATGTTCCCACTCATGCTGACTCTCACATCCTGGATTTGGTTTTATCTTTTGGACTGGATGTGCATGATTTATCTGTGGATCCTGTGGCGTTTTCTGACCATGCTGTGATCACGTTCAGCATCTCACGTCTCCTTCCTCCAGCCCGGCGACGGTCTGCCCGTTACTCCAGGCGCTTATCTCCAAGCACGACTTCCAACTTTCTGTCTGTTTTGGACACTGATGCCTTCGCTCCGCCCCGGTCAGTTTCCTGCATGGATGTAGATGGCCTTCTGCATCGGTTCAGTGTGACCTGCTCTGCTGCTCTGGACGCTGTTGCCCCTCTGAGACCGAGGTGGGAACAGACAACATCTGACCCTTGGCTGAATGATTACACCCGTAGCCTCAGGCGACAGTGTAGGGTGCTGGAGCGGAGGTGGAAGAGAGACAGACTGTCATGCTCTCGGCTGCTCCTGGTTGATGCACTTCCACGCTACCAGAGAGCAGTTAGATCTGCTCATAACAACTACTTTTCTGCTATCATTTCACAGCATCACGGAGACCAGTCTAGGCTGTACAGCACAATTAACTCCTTACTGCTGTTAAATGAGTCTGACGGTCTAAATCCCACTGTTGCTTTGTGCACAGAGCTACAGAGCTATTTCCTGACCAAGATCCTTGATATTAGGCTTAGCCTCCAGCCTCAAATACACACTATCCATGTGGAACCGCCGGACCCACCTGCCTTCTCGGACTTTGCTCCAGTTCAGCTTGCTGACTTGATGAAACTGATTAGCTCCATGAAGCCAGCTGGCTCTTCGGTGGACTGCCTCCCGGCTAAATTGGTGCACGACTTGGTGTCTGCACTGAGCCCGGCACTCATGGACATTTTTAACATTAGCCTCAGCACTGGAGTGTTCCCTAAGGTTTTTAAAGATGCGGTTGTTCAGCCGATTTTGAAGAAACCTGGGGCCTCATTTATCAAGCTAGCTTACGCACAAAACGGGGTCGGAAAACTACGTAAGCAACTTTTCACGCAAACTTCGGGATTTATGGAAGAAAACTTAGCGGAAAAATTTGCGCAACTTTAAGTTGACTAAGGACCTGGCTTACACACATGTTGGACATGGAGAGCACCTGCAGTGCTACAGCTGAGAAGGATAACATTATGAAATCCTGCATCATTATCACTTGTACTGCTACCTGTTCACACAGAACAAGCCACCTCACACTCGCGCAAGCATGCACGCGCGCACACACACACACACACTTAAGTGCAGAATACAGAATGCAGAATATCAGCAGGGGGACAGATTGAGACAGAATGTCTTGCATCTGTGACAGTGTGTGTCCTGTCACTGTGACCCGATTGATCATGCACCCTGGCTACTTGTACAAGGGAGATCTCCATTTGGCTGACTGGTTAGCGCGCATGACTTTCACCCAGGAGTCTGGGGATCGAATGCCGATTGGATCTTTTTTTTGTATCTGCCACAGATCTCTCTGAAGAACTCAGCATTGACGGCTTCAGCAACGCTGTGCCACTCTGTAGATTTTCTCTTATTTTTTTTGCAAAAGCACTTCCTTTCATTTCTCCACCTCACCCACAGGTACCTCAACTTCTGCTTCTGTGAAATAGCGCTTCCTTGATCTGCGGTCGGGATCGAAATGCTGCAACAAGCCAGCTTATGTATATGCATGAGGTCCACAAAGCACTTTGCATTGACTATTTATGGCAGTAAGTGGGTGTGGTGAGGGTGGGATGTCACTAAAAAGCAGCTGAGAACTTCTCTAGATAGTTTCTGATTTATGAAGCGGAGATTGCGTGCAGCTGTGCGTCCTCCACGTTTGATAGATCACAAACCTACCTGGTGTAAGTAATTTTTTATTTTGCTGAGCTTAAGTATGGTTTTAGTAAGGATTCTACGCAATGTTTGATATTTGAGACCCCTGGTCTGGATCACTCCATTTTGGAGAACTTCCGCCCTATATCAAAAGTCCCGTTTCTCTTGAAGGTCCTTGAGAAAACTGTTCATGGTCAGATCTCTGCTCATATGAACAGCAACTCATTGTTGGATGTGATTCAGTCCACCTTCATACCACACCATTGTCATGCCACCACTCCAGCCAGGCCCGGTTTCCCCAGCAACCACAACCAGCTCATCATCTACCTGATTCAAACCACCTGTCTCACATTTACTCATCAGCTCCACCTGCAACCACCTCTATATAACATCAGGAGAAACACCAAGCCAGTGCCAGATTTTTGAAAGCATTTGTTAGTAGATTATCCAGCATTCTAAAACCCTGCCTAAACCTCAAGTTCCTGACCTTGTTTCTGAACCTCGACCTTGCCACCTGCCTGCTCCCTGACTGGATTATCTCACAGTTTCTGATCTTCTGGACTCCTGACCTTGGATTTGTTACATGGACTCTGCCTCTGGATTTCCCCTCCTGACCAAGCCTTCTGCTACTGCCCTTCCTACAGACTGGTAACACTCCCCTGTGTGTTCTCAAATAAAAACTTTAAAGCGTCTTACTGTGTCTGGTGCTTTCACGGGTCCTCCAGCCCTGGTTGTTACAGAAAAATCTGGCCACCATGGACCCAGCACCGACACAGGAATGGCAGCTCGGTGTGGAACGCTCCATTTCTGGTCTGGAAGACAAAGTAAACGAACTCCTGGATCTGCTCCGAACCGGTGACTCATCTCGTCATGTGACCGACGTCCCGATGGCTTCCGCATCCCCGGTCCAGTTCCGGGTCTCCCCTGTCCACGAACCTCGTCTTGTTCCACCGGAAGTTTTTAAAGGTGAGCCCAAACAATGCCGCCCCTTCCTCACCCAATGCGAGATTCACTTTGAACTACAGCCTTCATCATTTCCAACCGAACGCTCTCGCGTGGCTTATGTGATCTCGTTATTGTCGGACCAAGCCAAGGTTTGGGGCACCGCTGAATGGGCTAAGGACTCTCCTATCTGTTTTAATTACCGTGCTTTCTCGAATGAACTCATTCGGATTTTTAACCCTGTTTTACCAAGTAGGGAGGCCACCCGAGGATTATTGATTTTGGAACAAGGAACCCGGAGGGTTAACGACTATATCATCGACTTCCATGCTGTGGCTGCAGGGAGCGACTGGAATGAGGCAGCCCTCATGGACATGTTCTATCAGGGTCTCTCGGACCGGATCAAGGATGAATTGGCAACTCGAGAGTTTCCTAGAAGCCTGGAGGACCTCGAGAATCTCGCCACCCGCATCGACCTCCGACTGTTGGAGAGGCGGAGAGACAGGTCCAGGAGACCCATGCCACCTGTCAGTCCCCGCTCTGCGCCCATAGGTCCGGCAACTTCACCTGGAAACTCAACTGTGAGTAACTACAACACACCACAGTCCTCCCATGATGAACCCATGCAAATCGGGAAGACCAAGCTCACAGAAAAAGAGAGATCTAGACGTCGGTTACTCAACCTGTGTTTTTATTGTGGGGGCTCAGATCACAGCGTACGTAACTGCACGTTAAAAGGGCATGCTCAATAGAGAAGGGGAGGGCTCTATTGGGTCGTTTGGTTCCAAAACCCCCCGTACGACCTTTTGCCTCTGCTACGTTTTTTTATGCCAAACAGGAGCACAGCTGTCCTGTGTTTATTGACTCTGGAGCTGACACAAACTTTATGGACATTTCTTTTGCTGAGTCTATTGGCCTGCCCCTGCACCCCATCGCCCGGACTCAAGAAGTGCATGCTATTGATGGACACATCATTTACCAAGCCACCCATGAAACTGACCCAATCACCATGAGGCTTGGGGGGAACCATGTCGAAACCCTAAATTTCCTGGCCATCCCCTCTCCTAACATCTCTGTCATCTTGGGAATCACCTGGTTGCGCACTCACAATCCACAGCTGGATTGGCGTAAGGGGGAGATTTTGGGATGGTCTGACCAGTGTATGTCCCAATGTTTGACTAATGCCTCTCCTAGTCTCCTACGTACACCTGACTCATCGGAAACCTACCCGGACCTCTCAAAAGTCCCTATTGAGTACCATAACCTCAAGGAGGCTTTTAACAAGCATCGTGCTACCAGGTTACCTCCTCATCGCCTCTATGATTGTGCTATTGATTTATTGCCTGGAACTTCACCCCCTAGAGGGCGTCTGTTTTCCCTTTCTCTTACAGAGCAAGAAGCCATGAGGAAATACATCCACGAGTCCCTACAATCAGGAATCATCCGCCCCTCCTCTTCTCCGGCTGGTGCTGGATTTTTCTTCGTGGGGAAGAAGGATGGTTCTTTACGACCCTGTATCGACTACAGAGGACTTAACAACATTACGGTAAAGAACCGCTATCCTCTCCCTCTTATCAACTCTGCTTTCGTCTCCCTTCGAGGTTCCCAGGTTTTTACCAAGCTTGATTTGCGCAACGCTTACCATCTGGTGCGCATTCGAGAAGGGGATGAGTGGAAGACTGCTTTTAACACCCCAAATGGACATTATGAATACCTGGTCATGCCCTTTGGCCTCACCAACGCCCCTGCTGTTTTCCAGGCCCTCGTCAATGATGTTTTACGTGATATGGTGGGGAGGTTTGTGTTTGTTTACCTAGATGATGTCCTTGTGTTCTCTCCCGATCTGGACACCCACAGAAGACACGTCAGAGCAGTCATTCTCAGGTTGCTGCAAAACAACCTCTTTATAAAAGCAGAAAAATGTGAGTTTCACAAGGCCTCCATGTCCTTCCTGGGATTCATACTCTCCCCCAATCAGATCTCCATGGACCCCACCAAGGTGACCGCTGTGGTTGACTGGCCCCCTCCGACAGACAGAAAGCAGCTCCAACGCTTCCTGGGGTTTGCTAATTTCTACCGGCGGTTCATCAAAGGTTACAGCAGGATCGCTGCACCTCTCCATGCCCTCACCTCTAACAAGGTCAGTTATGTGTGGACTGATTATGCTAACCGGGCATTTCTCAAACTCAAAGAACTGTTTACAACCGCTCCAGTTCTCCACTCCCCGGATCCTGCACGCCAGTTCATTGTAGAGGTGGATGCCTCAGCTGTTGGTGTAGGCGCCGTTTTGAGCCAGCGCAGCTCTGATAACAAGGTTCACCCATGTGCTTTCTTTTCTAAGACCCTATCTCCAGCTGAACGAAACTACGACGTGGGTGACCGGGAACTGTTGGCGGTTAAGCTCGCCCTGGAGGAGTGGAGGCATTGGCTTGAGGGGGCTATCACACCTTTTCTGGTCTGGACTGACCATAAAAACCTGGAGTATCTACAGACAGCCAAGCGTCTCAACCCCCGTCAAGCCAGGTGGGCCTTGTTTTTTAGCCGTTTCAACTTCCACTTGTCTTACAGACCTGGCACCAAGAATACCAAGCCAGATGCTCTATCTCGGATCATGGAACACCAGGTACCTGAACCCAACGCCTCCACGGACTCTACAGTCCTCCCCAAGGGGGTCCTGCTGGGCGTCTCCCGCCTAGCTCTGGAGAACAAACTCAAGGAGACAGAACATCTCTACCCAGCACCTCCTCAGTGCCCGCCTGGTCGGATCTACGTTCCTGACCACCTACGGACAGAGGTATTGTTATTCTGTCACAGTTCTCGCCTTTTTTGTCACCCAGGCATTACCAGGACTATAAACGTGGTCAGAAGCAGATTCTGGTGGCCGGCGTTGGCCAAGGACTCCCGGGAGTTTGTCAGGGCCTGCCCCGACTGTGCCAAAGCAAAGGCCTCTCGTAGACCCCCTGCCGGTCTTCTACGACCTTTGCCCGTCCCACACCGGCCCTGGTCTCATCTGAGCATGGATTTCGTCACAGGCTTACCTCCATCTAACTCCTTTAGAGTTATCCTCACAGTCGTGGACCGTTTTTCCAAGATGGTCCATCTGGTCCCCCTCAAGAAACTCCCCACCGCATCTGACATGGCTGATATCTTGGCACGTGAGGTCTTCCGCCTCCATGGTCTTCCACAAGACATCGTCTCGGACAGAGGACCCCAGTTCGTGTCCAGGTTCTGGAAAGCTTTTTGTGCCCGGTTGGGGATTCAGGTGAGCCTCTCCTCTGGGTTTCATCCACAGACCGACGGACAGACGGAGAGACACAACCAAGAAATGGAAACCAAGCTACGCCTCTTGTGCCAGGACGACGCCACAACCTGGTCCCAGAACCTGCCTTGGGTGGAACACGCTATGAACTCTCTACCCACTACTGCGACAGGTGTGTCTCCCTTTTTCACTGTTTTTGGTTATCAACCCCCTGTGTTTTCCATTCAAGAGACCCTGGCCCACGTCCCCTCTGCCTATGCCGCCGCCCTCAGATGTCGCCGTGCCTGGTGGTCCGCTAGGCGCCGTCTCCTCCAAGCCTCTGCAGTATATGCCCGCTCGGCCAACAGGCGGCGCATTCCGGCTCCTGCATATAGGGTGGGTCAGAAGGTCTGGCTGTCGACGGCCGATATCCCGCTCAGGGTGGACTGCAGGAAGTTGGCTCCCTGTTTCATTGGTCCCTTCCCCATTTCCAAGGTCATCAACCCTGCTGCTGTTCGCCTCCGCCTTCCCAGGGCCCTTAGGGTCCACCCCTCTTTCCATGTGTCAAAGGTGAAACCTGTGGTGTCCTCGTCTCTCGTGCCCTCCTCCGGGCCCCCTCCGCCCGCCCGGCTCCTTCCTGGTGGTCCGGTCTGGGCTGTGCGGCGGGTCCTCCGTTCCCGGCGCCGGGGCCGTGGGCTTCAATACCTGGTGGACTGGGCTGGTTTTGGTCCTGAGGAGCGGTCCTGGGTTCCCGCTCGCCGCTTCGTCGACCTCTCTCTCCTCCAGGACTCCCGCCGCTCCCGTCCTGGCCGGCCGGGTGGGCCGTCCGGTGCCGGCCCTTGTGGGGGGGATTCTGTCATGCCACCACTCCAGCCAGGCCCGGTTTCCCCAGCAACCACAACCAGCTCATCATCTACCTGATTCAAACCACCTGTCTCACATTTACTCATCAGCTCCACCTGCAACCACCTCTATATAACATCAGGAGAAACACCAAGCCAGTGCCAGATTTTTGAAAGCATTTGTTAGTAGATTATCCAGCATTCTAAAACCCTGCCTAAACCTCAAGTTCCTGACCTTGTTTCTGAACCTCGACCTTGCCACCTGCCTGCTCCCTGACTGGATTATCTCACAGTTTCTGATCTTCTGGACTCCTGACCTTGGATTTGTTACATGGACTCTGCCTCTGGATTTCCCCTCCTGACCAAGCCTTCTGCTACTGCCCTTCCTACAGACTGGTAACACTCCCCTGTGTGTTCTCAAATAAAAACTTTAAAGCGTCTTACTGTGTCTGGTGCTTTCACGGGTCCTCCAGCCCTGGTTGTTACAACCATAGCACTGAGTCTGCTTTGATTATGTTGCTAAATGACATTCTGGTGGCATCCGACTCTGGGTCTAGGGTACTGCTACTCCAGCTGGACCGTTCAGCAGCTTTTGATACGGTCGATCGTCATATTTTATTGGAGCGGCTTGGGGTGACGGGGGTGGCACATAAATGGTTCTGCTCCTACCTATCCAACTGATCCATCTCTGTCCAGATTGGTGACTGTGCATCCTCCTGTCTCCCACTGCCTTGGGGGGTGCCACAAGGTTTTGTTCTTGGACCATTGCTGTTTTCTGTCTACCTTCTACCTCTGGGCAAAATCCTGAATCAGCATGGCCTGAGCTATCACATTTACGCTGATGACTGTCAGTTATGTGTAGCAATGGATGAGAAGAATGCGGGCTTGCGACTGGCTGCATATTTAAACGACGTGAAGGGCTGGCTGGCATCCAACTCCTTAAAGTTAAATGAAGGGAAGACTGAGTCTATTGTTTTTGAGCCCCGCGACCACCATGGCTCTCAACCTGTTTGTGACCTTTTAACCCTCAACCCCAAACAGTGTGTGACGAGTCTCGGGGTAAAGTTGGATGCTGAATTCTTAATGGCCCCACTGATAAACTCCGTAGTGAGGTCTTGCTTTTATCAGCTTCTCCGCCTTACTCACCTCAGACCAATCTTGAAACTGAGGCATTTGGAGACAGTCATTCATGCCTTCATTACCTCTTGCCTGGACTATGCAAATGCCCTCCTAGTTGATGCTCCGGTCTCTGCCATGAATTGGCTGCAGGTCGTCCAGAACGCTGCTGCCAGGTTCTTGACAAATATGCACCGATGTAGCCATATTACCCCTGTCCTGGCACATCTTCACTGGCTCCCTGTCATTTTCAGAGTACAGTTTAAGTTATTGACCTTTGTATTTAAAGCACTCAACGACCTGGCACCTCCTTATCTCTCTGACCTGCTCACTACCTATGTAGTCACCCGTACGTTGAGGTCGGCTGACCTCCTGCTGCTGTGCACGCCCTGGATGAGATACAAATCGCGGGGTGAACGAGCATTTGTACATGCTGCCACAAAGCTGTGGAACTCATTGCCCACTGGAGTTCGGCAGGCTCCATCATTGGCAGTTTTTAAATCTCGTTTAAAGACCCACTTTTACGACGTGGCTTTTAGACAGTGACTCATTTTATTGTGTTATTGTTTTAATGTGTTCTAAGTATTCCTCATGTTTTATCTGCTTTTGATTGGTATTTTTATCTTCTGTTTTAGTTCCTTAGATTGGTTGTTTTGGTTTAGCCTATGCAGCACTTTGGGCAGCTCCCACGCTGTGTTTTAAACATGCTATATGAATAAATATGGTATGGTATGGCATGGTATGGTATGGTATGCTATGGTATGGTATGGTATGGTATGGTATGGTATGGTATGGTATGGTATGGTATGGTATGGTATGCTATGGTAAGCAGCACTGGACTGTTGCTCAGTGGTCCAAATCAAGGTGCCAGAGTCTGGAGGAAGACTGGGCAGAGGGAAATGCCAACATGCCTGAAGTCCAGTGTCAAGTACCCACAGTCAGTGATGGTCTGGGGCGCCATGTCAGCTGCTGGTGTTGGTCCACTGTGTTTTATCAAGGGCAGGGTCAATGCAGCTAGCTATCAGGAGATTTTGTAGCACTTAATGCTGCCATCTGCTGAAAAGCTTTATGGAGATGAAGATTTCACTTTTCAGCATGACTTGACACCTGCTCACAGTGCCAACACCACTGGTAAATGGTTTACTGACCATGGTAATACTGTGCTCAGTTGGCCTGCCAACTCTCCTGACCTGAACCCCGTAGAGAACCTGTGGGATATTATGAAGAGAAAGTTGAGAGACGCCAGACCCAACACTCTCGATGAGCTTAAGGCCGCTATCGAAGCATCCTGGGCCTCCAATACACCTCAGCAGTGCCACAGACTGATTGCCTCCATGCCACGCCGCATTGAAGCAGTCATTTCTGCTAAAGGATTCCTGACCAAGTATTGAGTGCATAACTGAACATAATTATTTGAAGGTTGACTTTTTTTTTGTATTAAAACACTTTTCTTTTATTGGTCGGATGAAATATGCTAATTATTTGAGATAGGAGTTTTGGGTTTTCATGAGCTGTACGCCACAATCATCAATATTAGAAACAATAAAAGGCTTGAACTACTTCAGTTGTGTGTAATGAATCTAATATATATGAAAGTCTGATGTTTATCAGAACATTAGAGACAATGATGAACTTCATCACAATATGCTAATTTTTTGAGAAGGACCTGTAATACCTGACAAGCTATAAACAATGATATGTGATGAGTGTATGTGTGTTGACATAGATTTTTATCAGAACCCTTGTGTCTGGAAGAAACTGAGTTCTGGGTGTAAAAGAATTTGTTGTCTGCTATAAACTAGAGAGTTGATGATTTATAGAATCCAGCAGTGGAATTCAGCAGTCTGAGATAAGTTTGACAATCTTGTCTTCATGGACCGTCAACAAGCACTGCAGAATCTTCTGGGTGTTAGAAGATAGAGTAGCAACTCCACCTAGATTGTGGAATTATGTCTGTAGGTGACCGGTCACTATGCATGTCAATATATAGGTCAAAATTGACCCTTTCTGGATGTTCACACCAAAAGTCTGTCGATCCATTTTCTGAGAAGGCGACTTCACGTTTCTTGTTTATAAATGTGCTTCTGTAGCTAACAGCTTAAACACGTTGTTTTATGAGTATTATTCTCATGTCATGTTGTGTTCTCATATATTTATATTACACTGACTTGTCTGTGAAAAGTTCATCAACTCTGCATCAGCCGAGGTACTCCTTACATTTGAAGCATGTCTAACGCTATTGGTTAGTTCTGGTCGGTGCTCAGTTTTCTATTGCTCGGAAGTCTGCGGGGCAGGGGGCGTGCTTTCCGGAAAGCTACTTTAACAACCTATAAGATCATATTTCATCAGTTTATTTATTGTCTCAGCTGACATTGCTTTGAATCACCATTTATAATAATTTGTCCTGCATCATCATTAGTCTTAGTAATTAATAGATTTTTATAAACTATATTTTTGCTTCAGTGTCAAATTATTATAAAGTGTTGGTTCCCTGGCCAACCCAAATTACCTATTTAGATCATCAATCGAATATTAAATGCCCAATAATATTGATAATCCATATTTTATGGAATATTACATGTTATTGAATACCCTTATATTCTATTGACAGTGTATTAAAAGTAACCACTTACAAAACGTTACATATATAAAAGGCCATTGCATCCGAAATACTTAACATTCCTTCCAAGTGTCCTGAGAATCACTCAGTGGTCTCATTTAGGCATGTGTTCAGCTCTTGGTATGCGGCGCTTCCCTGGTTTCCATCCATCTGCATACACACAGCTCCTGTATTTGCACCAGCCTTTCAGCGAGCATCCCTTTAGGTTTTTAATTAGAGAATGTGCAAAGTGTTCCCTTGAACACTTAAAAGCACTCTTTGGACAACTGGTTCCTTGTTTTCTTCATCTAACTAGGAAACAAGCAGAAGGACAGGACAGGCAGTGCAATCTCCCTTTTCTGTCTTCATGTCCTCATCTCAGACCTGCGAGCAACTCTAAAATCTAAAGCTGGAGAGTTTTGAGGAGTTTAGCTTTCTACAGCCAATAAAAGTCGATGGTTTGTGATAAAACAGCTCATCTATGTTCTTTCCAACCATGTTAGAATGCTTAAAGTAGGTTTCTATTATTTTAATATGCTGTGAGATATAAATAATGACAGATTTCTGTTATATCTGATGAAATGGAAGTTCATTAAACAAGTGTATACTGACCCACACGGAAGGCGTGCTTAATACCCAAACATGCAGTTACCGTTGCAGTATTTAATTCCTCCAAGCGAATGTTAAGATAATTAGGGTTTTCTCCTCTGAGCTTTCCAAAGTCACTGGATTTATATTCCTTCCCCAAATCACTGTGCATTCATGAAGAAACTTGCATTTGCCAGGCCGACGTGTAGGAGGATTAATTAATTAGTCACTGTGTTTAGTGATGACTGAAAGGGCAGCTTGACTTCCAGCACAGTTCTAATGACTTTCACCACTTCTCAATGGTGCCACAAGCACACATCCTGCCTAGCCAACTTTATTTAAAAATACCTGTGAAAACAACTAACACTGACCAAAGTGCTGACCACAAGGCATAGAAACAGGATGCAAAAATATAAAAAGGTAAAAAATGATGAAAAGAAAAGTTTCTAAAGTCAAATAGAATAAATAAAACACATACTGGTTCAAAAGTCAAAATAAAGATGCCAGTCTTTAAAATATGTAAAGGTATCCAGCAAGAAGGGTCTTTACCCTCCACTGCCTTCTCAGTGACAGAAGAGGATGTGCTTAGGGTTTTCCGTAAGCAAAACCCACGGAAATCCCCGGGCCCGGACGGTGTCTCCCCCGTAACCCTGAGACACTGCGCAGAGGTATTGTGTCCGATCTTCACGGACATCTTTAACATCTCCTTGGAGTCCTGCCATGTTACGGCCTGCTTTAAGCTGTCCACCATTGTCCCTGTCCCTAAGAAACCCCGTATCACTGGACTGAATGATTACAGGCCTGTGGCGCTGACGTCTGTAGTCATGAAGTCTTTTGAGCGCCTGGTCCTCCCTCATCTCAAGTCCTTCACCTCCCCCCTCCTGGACCCTCTGCAGTTCGCATACAGAGCCAATACGTCTGTAGACGACGCCATCAACCTGGCCCTCCACTTCATCCTGCAGCACCTGGACTCCCCGGGAACCTACGCTAGGATCCTGTTTGTGGACTTCAGCTCTGCGTTCAACACCATCCTCCCTGCTCTGCTCCAGGACAAGCTCTCCATGCTCAACGTACCCAACTCCACCTGCAGGTGGATCACTGACTTCGTCCTTCCGTTGATGTAGCCGGCAGCGCGCGCTGGGAACCGGGCTGTGCGAGCTATGAACCTCACGGACGATGCTGCTGGTTGAACTGCCCGCGTGCTCTCTCCACCCAAGCCGTGATGTGTCGGCCCTCTGTCCGCCCCAGCTCGAGAAGGAAGCATCGGAGAAGACGAGGAAAGAGAGGTAGCCGGCGCGTGAGACGTCGGCCTGGATCCCTGAACAAGCGGCTGGCCCGATCCGGCCCAGCTTCTGACCCGATGGTTCCGAGATGTCTCCTGGATTACTCGGCGCCCTGCCCAGGGAACTCGGCCGGCTCTGATGGTGTATCGGTACCGCGCCACGGCCGATCGGCTCGAAGATCACGCCAGACTGGGGATTGCTGGGAGAATCTGCGCTCGGTTACGGGCACAGAGTTAGAGGGGACTGGGTCCGTGCGCGATCTCTGTGCTGCAGCCCCGCTGCAGACCCGGTTTGGTTTGGTCAATGCCAGGTCTGTGCTGAACAAAACTTTTATTCTTCGTGACTTTTTTATTCAGCATGACCTGGGTTTTCTCTGCATCTGTGAGTCCTGGATCCCGTTTGGCGACACAAGTTCCCTACTCGAGCTGGTACCACCTGGCTGCTCGTGTTTTAATACTCCCAGGTCACGGGGCAGAGGTGGAGGGCTGGTTGTTGTTTTTAAATCCAGCTTTCCTTGTAAACAGCTTACACTCACCATGTCATTTTCTTCCTTTGAACTGTGCTTATTTGAGCTGTGCATCTCCCCCCGCCTGCTCGTTGTGCTGATTTATCGGCCTCCAAAGACTGACTCTAACTTCCTTAATGATTTCAGTGATCTTGTGGCAGACTGCATCCTAAAATATGACTATGTCCTATTTTTTGGTGATTTTAACATCCATATCTGCTGTCCTGACAATGTGCTTGCTAAAGGTTTTTTTAATTTGCTAGATTCATTCAATCTAACTCAATGGGTATCGTCCCCAACTCATGCCAGGGGTCACATCCTGGACCTGGTTATCTCTTATGGTCTACCCATCATGAACCTTGTGACTTTGCCTCCTGTGTTCTCTGACCACTCTCCTATACTCTGTGATGTTACGCTGCCATGTCCTGTCCCTGTGTGTGAAGCTCCCGCTACTAGGTTCAGAGCCCTGGATGCAGAAACAATTTCAAAGTTTGTGGACTGTATGTCTGTAAGGTTAGAGACCTTTAACCCTGATCCATCTAACAGTGAACACTATTCACAACACTTTGATGTACTTTGTAATCAGGTCCTGGACGTGGTTGCCCCTCTCAAGCTTTGCAAGTCTAGTCCTAGGAGGGAGCCTTGGCTCTCTGATGTCACACGGGCTTGTAGGCGGGCGTGTAGATCCTCTGAGAGAAAGTGGAAAAAGGATGGCCTACAGGTCTCGCGTGAGTTGTTCAGAGCATCTCTGGTTGCTTATCAGGATGCTGTGAGGGCTGCCAGAACGGCCTATTTTGCAGACATCATTGAGACAAACTCCAATAATCCTAAGATTCTCTACAAAACGCTAAACTCAGTTCTGGTGTATCAGGAGCCTAGCTCCATGTCTCCTACAGCTGCTGGAAACTCTGAAGCTTTTCACAGATTCTTTTTTGATAAAGTATCGGGCATTAGAGCAGCTATTTCTGGTAACTCTGTTGACCCTGTTCCAGTTCCTCCATCACCACCCACCCTGAGCTCCCTCAATACAGTTTCATACTCTGAGCTGAGTAAGCTAGTTGCGAGACAGAAGCCATCTGGCTCTCCACTTGATGTTCTGCCGCCTCGTCTCTGGAAGGCTGCCTTTCCGTGCCTTGGCCCTTCACTTGGTCAGATTATCAATGGGAGCCTCAGCACAGGTGTGGTCCCAGCTGCTTTGAAAGCAGCAGTTATTCGGCCGACCCTGAAGAAACCTGGTGCTGATGTCTCTGTGATAGAAAATTACAGGCCTATCTCTACCCTGCCCTTTACATCTAAACTGCTTGAGAAAGTCGTTTATCAGCAGCTGGTCTCACATTTAGCTGACTCTGATCTGTTTGAGGTTTTCCAATCAGGGTTCAGGTCTGGCCATAGCACAGAGTCAGCTCCACTGAGGGTCCTAAATGACATCTATCTATCACTAGATCAGGGTACATCTGTGCTGCTTCTGTTGTTAGACCTGACAGCAGCCTTCGACACAGTTGACCACGCGATTCTACTCGATCGCTTGGAACGATGGGTTGGGATCAAAGGGTCAGCTCTGGACTGGTTTAGATCGTATCTCCAAAACAGGACATTCTGTGTTAAACTGGGTGATGTTTTTTCTTCTTGGGAGGGGCTCCGCTGGGGGGTCCCGCAGGGATCGATCCTTGGTCCACTTTTGTTTGCCATTTATCTGCTACCTCTGGGGTCAATCTTTCGTAAACATGGCCTATCATTCCGTCTGTATGCTGACGATTGCCAGATTTACTCTCCATTGTGTCAGGAGAAAGGTCACTCTATCCAGTCCTTTGTGTCCTGTATTAATGAGGTGAAGTCTTGGCTAATGTCCAACTATCTACATCTGAATGAGGGAAAGACAGAGCTCATTGTTTTTCACCCCAACAGCAGGAATGTGGATCGTTATGCTGATCTTGGCCCTCTTTCTCCATACTCAAAACCAGTTGTTACCAGTTTGGGGGTGAAACTTGATGTAGGACTTAAATTTGATGATCACATCAATTCTGTGATCCGGTCCAGTTTCTTTCACCTGAGACGCCTTGCTAAAATCAAGCATATGCTGTCGAGAGCCCACCTGGAGCGGGTACTGCATGCTTTTGTAATTTCTCGGCTTGATTACTGCAACTCTCTCTATGCAGGGTTGTGTCAGTCATCACTGCGTCGCCTACAGGTTGTGCAGAACAGCGCTGCCAGGTTCCTGACTGGGACCAGGAAACGGGACCACATCAGTCCAGTTCTGGCCTCCCTGCACTGGCCTCCGATTTCCTATTGCTCACAATTCAAAATACTCGTCTTTGTTTATCATTTCTTCCAGGGTGGTGCTCCCCCCTATCTGGCCACACTCCTGAACAAACATTCCCCATCACGCGCTCTGCGCTCCTCTGACCAAGGCCTGCTCGCTGACCCTCAGTCTAGGTGTCGTACCCGTGGGGACCGGGCTTTCTCAGTCCTAGCACCGTTACTCTGGAACCAGTTGCCACCCTCAGTTAGGCTGTCCCCATCTCTGCCAGTCTTTAAGAATCACCTAAAAACACACCTCCTCCGCTTGGCGTTTCCAGAACATGTTTGATTTTGGCCCTCTATTATGTTGAATCCATTCCACAGTTTTCATTGGTACACTCAATCCATCCACTCAATCCAATTGTGTTTCACACATTTGTATTTTACCGGAATGTTTCATCTATCTTGTTATTTCCATTTTGTATTTTGTAATTTGTATTTTGTCATTTGAATTTCTTTTATTGTTGATTTATTCAGTATAATTACTTACAACTGTACCATGTTCAGCGCTTTGGGCTTCCTGACAGGGTTGCGGAAGGCGCTTTATAAATAAAGCTTTGATTGATTGATTGATTGAAACCTGTGCATATGAAACAAAAAACGCCTTTTGTTGATCGATTTATTGTGAAAAACGGAAGTTGTGCTTGCTCCTTTTCCTGTTGGACGGTTGTGATTTCTGTCCATTGACTGCGGAGGTGCTCCGGCGTCCGGCAAAAATAGAATCGATTCTATTTTTGCCGGACGCCGGAACAGAGGGCGGCGCACGGCGCCGCACTGCCGGAGCACGGCCGTGCCGCAGTAGTGGAATTGCTCTGATTGACTACAACGGGACCGTTTTTGCTCCGGCGTTCGTGTCGGAGCGGAGCGGAGGTAGTGGAATTTGGGGGTTACCCAGACACTCGAGACGAAAGGGACCAAGTCTATTTGGAGGAGACAAGCGGACCTGAGCCTTATTGTTTTGAGCTTTTGAGTTGCCTGAAACTAGCGGACCCGACCCAACAGAACCAGCTCTGAAATGGTAAGTAGCCGTTAGCCATAGCATTAGATTAGCTGCAGGATCGTAGAGAGCTGTTATCCAGCATGTTTTAGAGGTTTATCTGATTCAACACACCTGGTTTTAATCAGCAGCAAATAGCTGAGCTGCTTAACAGCTAATCTGTTAAAGCAGGAAAACCACTGAAACATGCTGGATAGCAGCTCTCTAGGACACGGCCACCTACCCTGGGTTAAAGTTACTGTCTGCTGCAGAGAAAGTTATAAAAAGGCCCCATGAGAAAATTCTGTAATGTGTTCATTTATGTAACACAATCACAAACATCCCACTAAACTGCTCTGATTTCATTATTTACCGATACCAGCTTTCTCTTGGTCGTAGGTGATCCTCTGGTGGTGTCGTCAGGATCAGGAGCTCCCAGAAGAATGTGCCTTTGAATGATTCCTTCCTCTAAACAGTTATTTGTTATATTAATTAAATAAATCTCAATTTTTATATTTCCTGTTTTTGTTCATGTCCATAAATATTTAAACACACTTGAGTTTAAAACAAGCTTTTAACAGTGAGGTGCTAGTTTAATTCATCACAATAGAGCTAGTTAAACATGCATCAATGTGATAATTCAAATAATGTAATTCATAAATATCCATTAAAATATAAAAACTTGAATTAAAATGAGACATTTTGGCAGCACAAAGAACTTGTCAAACACAATATTTATTATAATAATTGTAGGCAGACAGGAGACAGAACAAGGACGGAGCTACAGATTTTTCTGTTAGATCAGGAGGCCCTGAGGTAGAGCCCTGCACTGAAGCCCTAGGCCCTCGGGTCGGCCCGGCCCGACGGCCAGGCTTCGGGCCAACGACTGTGCAATTACCTCGGACACGGGCCGGGCGCCTTTATTTTTAGTCAAATTCATAAAAAAATTTGAAACACTTAAACGCAGCAGTAGAGCCCTGCGCGGGACTGTTTTCTTCATCCCGCTCCTGCCCGCTCCGCTGAATTTCTGACCATTACCGCCCGCAACCGCAACGTGGGTGTTACACTCCCGCCCGCACCCGCAGCGTGCATGTCTACTCCCGACCGCAACCGTAAAACTCGGAGAAATTATTACCTCACAATAAAAGAGATGTATCGAGTTTGTGTCCTCTCTGGTCCTGGAGAAAACATGTCATTTTATAGGCAATACCAGGGGTCGGCAACCCACGGCTCTTCCATCCATCTGATGCGGCTCTCTGTGCTTGTAAAATAATGAATGGATATTTAAATAAAATGCTTTATATTTTACTGAATTAATTTTATATCTGTAAGCTAATTCTATGTAAAGATTGTCTGCGTAAACCTGAACAGGTCCAACCCGGTCTTACTGTGAGACCGGGTTGACGCGTCATGCTTGTGCGTAATCATATCGGCGCTTTCTGAGCTGAAGACGTGAGATTCTGGGTTTCTCCTCAGACGGCTCCTGGATGCGTCGCCATATTGGAGACAGGAACAAGCACTATTCAGCCAAAGTTTCATAATCAGGGAACATTTTCTAAGTGACAAGTAGGGTTTGGAAAACACTCGCTTCAGTGGGAGGAACCTTCCCGCATGCGCTCTGGTTCTGCTACGCGCTCCAAGCCAATGTCCACATCTTCAGCTCGCTGTGCACCTTATGTACGCGCTGACAGCGAGCTGTGCTGAGCAGTGTCCAGCTCAGATGTTCAGATGGGAATCTTTTCTTGAGTGATTTAGCTACATCTGCGATGTGTGTAACGAATAAAATGTCAGTTCGTCTGCATGCGTCGGGGTAATTCTTTCTATTCTTTCTCCGTCAAAATAAACGGTCAAATACGGGAACTCTCCGGTCAACACAAGCCCTGCTTTTAACTGTTCTGTTTTCTTGTGAAAATTGTTGGAAAGAGATAAAATTTAACTTGGTTACCACCAGAGCCAGTGCGCCGTTATCTCTGTGATGGTAAATGAGGGGTAAAACAAATTGATCGGATCCTGCACGTCTTTTAACACATTGGTCAGGATTGACACACTTTGTTTTCATTTAGTTGGTTAAAAAAAAAAAGTCTGGCACGGGTCGGGCCAGAGAATCCTGAAAACCTTTTTGGACCGGGTCGGGCTGGGGCTCCACCCCCTCGGGCCGGGCCGGACACGGGCTCAGATTTTAGGCCCGTGCAGGGCTCTACCCTGAGGTAAAACGGGATGTTAGTGTGAGTCTGGGAAGATACTCCTCTCCAGTGGTGACCAGCCAGGCTGAGATGTAAGGAAAAAAACAGAATACAGAGTACAATATTATTGTTTATAATACTGTTTACCCAGAACAGTTCATAGAGACTGTCATTCAGATGGAAGCTGCTCAGAAGCTCTCCACCAGACCTGGGTCTGTTCAGGAGTGTAGAAGCTGCTCTGGGTGGAATTCCCGTCATGGTCCCAGTGTCTGACACACAGCTGCTGGGAGGCTATGTGAAACATAAAGAAACAGCAAATATATTTATAGTTGTTTTTAAGAGCAGCAACACACGTGTAACAATAAGCTAAAATAATTACAAAATGTTAAAACCAGAAGGTAAATGTTAAAAATAACTCACCTGCAAGGCTCTAGCCTGGACCGGTGCAGGCTGGTGGAGGACTACATCCATCTTGGGCAGATTTAGCCTGAAAATATAACAACATCACCTTGTTGTGGGAGTTTAGTAACTTAGATCATGCACAAAACATACTGTCTAATATATGTGCTTTATAACACGACTGGTGAGTGATCGGACTGCTCTCAGAGCTAACTCAGGGTCCTGAATCAGACACGTTCCAATGAGAACTGGACTCAGCACCAATTCAGAACCGGGTCAGGTCTGCTGCAGGAGCAGCTGCTCATCAGTGTGCCTCCTGCTCTGCATCAGCGCAGAGATTACCAACTGGTACAAAAACTCAACCCAAACCCGTCTGTAACATTATCATCACACACACACACACACACACACACACACACACACACACACACACACACACACCGAGCCTGCTGCAGTATGGACTGATACTAGCTAAGTGAACCACGTCCACATCTCCCTTACAGGGCCGGCTTTGCCGCCAGGCGACACAGGCGGCCGCCTGGGGCGCCATCTGATGGATAGGGTGCAAAAAAAAAAAAAATAATAATAATAAAAAGTTTATTAAATTTATGTTTGTTATATGAAACGCACTCTCTACATACTCAAAGTTCCCCTCTGAAATGACATGAAATTAAAACATCAATATTTAAATTCTAATGATCTGGCTGCATGACGAGCTCCCGCTTGGGCCACCGCTCCGATGCATTTGACCGTTAAGGGTGCCGTAGATCACGTGCGTGGGCAGCACTGTAGAAGGACTTCCTGTTGTCGTCGCGTTTAAACGTTTGATATTTTACGATGAAAAGAGCACCTAAGCCATCGGGATCAGCATTCCCAAAGCGAAGGAAGGAAGAAGAATAAAAACGGGCCCAAAGCAGAGGTATGTAGACTTTATAAGTTTTGCAAAGGAACTTTTTGCGTTACCATTGTAGCTAACTGCCTCTCCTGCCACACACGGTCCACGGACGGACCCTCGCTAGCTGTTTACATTCACAATACAGTATCTCATAACTTTAACCAATTAATTTTACTTTTGAATCGTCGTGTCCAGATGCAGTGAGACAATATCTGCAGCCACAACAGGCACCTGTTGACACCACGGGGGGCGGAACTGTCTTCTACACCTGTTGAGTCTCACTGTGATGATGAAGAATGTAAGATTTTTTTACCGTTGTTTGGAGTATGATTGCAGCCTTTTTATGAACTTCCATTCAAGTTTTAAGTACGCATACAATATAAATATAAAATTTGTATATCAGAAGAATGTTAGGTGTGTGTGTAGCAAAATTTCAACTTTGTCCTTCACATCGGGCGGGCGGCACCGCCGCGGCCGTGGCGGGGACTCCCCCGCTGACCGGCGGTCCCGCGTCGGTGTTTCCTTGTTTAATAAATGAAATCCTCAGAGTGCCTCAGATCACCGGATCTTCTTCCTCATGTTCTACATTTATTTGATGCTGAAGAGCACCTGAGAGTGAGACATACGTTTTTTCAAATATTCCCCATGGATGCACTCACTTCCACCTGTTTTTGATAATTTTATTCATGTTTTCATAGAACAGATTAAAAAAAGATCAATAAAATAAAAAGTCCAGTAACATTAAAAATAATGAAAAGCATCACTGCACATGACTGAGATGCTGTGTGTGTGTGTGTGTGTGTGTGTGTGTGTGTGTGTGTGTGTGTGTGTGTGTGTGTGTGTGTGTGTGTGTGTGTGTGTGTGTGTGTGTGTTTATTTTCTCACAGAAGAAGAACCCAACACCAGCAGACTCAGTGCTCCAATCCAACAGCCTGAAGAGACACCATCATCAGCTTCAACAGATGTGTGTGAACATGCATGAGCTGCTGGCCCCATGGATCCTGCTGACTGGCCACAGCAGTAGAACAAAATGGAAAGTAGAACTTTCTTTATGATGACACTTTGATATTTGAGTTTTGCTTTTGATTGCACAGTTTAATGCTGCTTTTGATTTTGCACCCCCCCCACCCCACCCCCCCACCCCCCACCCCCAATGACATTTGTACAACATTTTGAGTTGTTGGCTATTGTAATATTCTCAGGTTACTTATCTTTCAAGCTTACATTTATTCTTCAGGCTGTTGACGTTACAGAGTTGCTGTGTGAATACTTAAAATAAAAAATTAGTAACTAAGGAATAACTGTGGAGTTGCTTTTTCCAATGTGTGGTGGGTGGGTGGACTTGGGTTTGGGTGAGAGGCGTGCAGGCACGGGAGGGGGGGGGGGGGGCAAATGGGCAGTCTCGCCTTGGGCACCAAATTACCTAGAGCCGGCCCTGCTCCTTACTTTGCATTTATAAATATAGCAAATATAGCTGCAAAATTACAGGTAGGGAACAATCTTTAGAAGCTGTTAAAAGTAATTATTTAGTTTACTCACCTCAGATTGGGCCCAAAATCTCCGTTTTGTGGAAGCAGCAGTCAGCGGGATCCGGCTAATTACTGGAACGGCTTGGACTAATTTGTGAAACGCTATTCAAGTTGGTGAAAGAGTCACATGTAAAAAACACAACAATATACGTTAACAGCCAAGCTACTAGACCTAAATAATTATAATACTAGAAGCTTTGCTGGGACTCTCACTCAATGCTCATGCTAACTACAGCTGAGCTACAGCATAAACACTTGTGGCTAATCCGAGTCCACTGCTACAAGCCTGGCTGAGGCCGCGATGCTTTTATAACCTACAGCCACAGAGGTCTGACTCCTTACATGGGACCTTGTTACATTGCATGGGACCTTTCACCCATTGGTCGAGACTGATTTCAAACTGCTGTTGTAAATTTGTGTAGAATAATTTTGAGCTGAAGAGGGTGCTGGACTGAAGGTTTTAGGCTGAATTTTAAGTTTTTAAAGAAAATGCACCAAAATGTTAAAATAATGACCACACGTCTACAACACTATAATACACTTATTTATACAAAGTAACAGCAAAAAAAAAGGTGATTTTGGTGTGACTTGCTCTTTAAAAACCGACAGAAGCAGGAGGAAGAGAAGGTAGTGATGAACCAACATGCCCTGCCTCCAACATGCCTCCATCTAAAAGGCTAGGTTATCCAGAGTTATCTCTGTAGTTATGCTGCTATAGGCTTAGACTGCTGGAGGATCTTAGGTGTGTTCTTGCTGTGTCTTTCTTTTTTTTTTTTTTTTTTTTTTTTTTTACCGTGTCCTGTCTGGCTGTGAAGCAAGCAGAATTGATGTCTGAATGCTGGTGACAAGCCTTACAGATTTACTCTCAGGTGGAGCATCAAAGCGTTTGCTTTTAATGTCACGCCTGATACTTAAAACTTTATTGTTATTGTTGTTGAATGCTTTGTAATTCCGACCAGACACGGAGACAGAGGTGAAAGAGAAAGGAAGAGAAAAGGTGGAGAGAGAGGAGGGTGGGGGGGTGGGGGGGGTGGGGGGTTTCCACAAAAATAAATAATGAACAAGAGTCTGCTTCTAGACCTGCAGAAAAAGACAAAAAAAAAACAAAAGGACACAAAAAAGGGACACAACAACAATACAACAAGATCTACCTAACACTGCGTCAACTTGATGAAAAAAAAACAAACAAAAAAAACAATATATATATATATATATATATATATGTATATAATCAACATTGCTTAACTGAAGAATCACGATAATAAATCACAATGCATTAAGTGCCCCCCATGGTCTTAAGACCTGTGTTGAACGTGCCCAAGCCCATACTTTTGAGAGCACCATGTGAGCACCTGTGTGTGTACACGCGCTTGTTTATGTAAGGTTTATCTATAGGAGCGCCCAACAGAGAGTGTGAGGGACCACAGATCTGCCCCCCAAAGATGCGCAGGAGACGGGGGGAGCTCCAAGTCCCAGAGATCCAGGCGTTGCCCCAGAATGCAGGAACCCCAAGGAGACTGCAACCAGAAAGGCCCCCGCCCCCCTCGAGAGGCACAGAGGATCGCCCCGGGGGGCCACTACCAGCAGCCGGCAGAGTCCCTGGAGATATCAGCGGCAAGCCCACAGGCCCGCCCGCAGCCTCCCACCCCCTAGCCGGCCGAGCCCGGGACCCAGCGACCCGGGACCCAGGGGCGACCAGCCCCCCCGGGGACCCAGCAGAGCCCAGGGACCCAGATCCCACCAGGCAGCCACCGGGATCTATCAGGCAGATGCCAAAATCTTAAACCCCCAGACCCGGTTGCCACGAACACTCAGGCAGACCAAGGCACAAGCCCTCACACCAGGTGTGGCAGGGGGAGGGGGGACAAAGATCTATATCATCAAGAGAAGTTCCAGGAGAGGGAAGGACCCAAAGGCCCCACCTGACATATACAGTCATACACAAACACAGTCATACACTCCCTCCCTCATGCTCACACATGCACATACAACCCAAGACTTACAAAAATGCACGCCGGACACTCACTCATGCTCCCCATACACACCCTATTAACTCTGGTCCCGGTACTGCTGCACATGGGGTACAACCATCACCGGTAACCAGAGTTTGACCCTTTCTGCTGGGGTGCTGATGAGCAGGCTCCCCCGCCCAATGCTGAGCACAGCAACCCACCACCCCAGACCCCAACCAGACGGCCAGATCTCCCTCCTAGCCTCCAGCCCCAGGAAGCCTAGCAACAACAGAGTTGGCTAAGACCCCTAGTCTCCCTCCACCTGCTCCAATATAGTGTTGTGTGATCATGAGGTGTATTCCATGGCTGTGGTGAGTGGGCAGTGCGGTGGCATCATCCGGCATATGCCAGCTGATGCCACCGCACCACCCCACTTACACCCTCAGCCATCAGTGTCTAAGTGCGGTTTAAAATTGGAAGTGGGCACCGTCACCCGGGAGGAGGCTGAGATGTCCCCCTGCCAAATGCCGGTGAATGTGCTCACTCCCAAGGCCCTAAGTGTGTGTTTGTGTGGAATGTCGTCAGTGGAAGTGTATAAGGTGCAAATAAAATTGGGGGGCAGGTTGCCACAGGAATGCGGAAATGGGGTCCATACCCGCACTCCCTGACTTGCCCACCCCCCAAGGTCCTATGTGTATGTTTGTGTGGTGATGTGAGGGAGCAGGAGGAGAGAAATATGAGGGGATGGGGAGGAATGGCTGGTTGGGCTTAGCCCTCCAGGGAGCCAGCTCCCCTACTGGCCCCAATAGGCACCTCTGTTGTCAAACTGCCACCCAGGGCATGGAGACCCCAGCCCATCCTGCCAGGGCCCAAAGCAGCAGCATTACAGAGCCTCACGGAGTCCGAGGGCACCAGCCCAGCCCCATCCCAGCAGAATATCTATGCCCACCCCTGCATTTGCACAACTTCCAGAATATATAAGACATGGGACATCCAGGTAAGGTTTGGTCCTCCCCGTCCCCTGTGATGGAACGGCAGAGGAGCCAAGGTCTACCTGATGCCCCCGAGCCCGGGCCAGGCACTGCTGAGTGTTCCTGCCTTCTTCCCGGCAGCATACATGTCAGGACCCGACCCCCAAGGCCCCGCCCAGATCCCCACACGGGGCCGGCCACCCCCAAACCCCGAGCCCCCAGGCCCCCACCCAGACCCGCCCAGGGGCATTGCAGCCGCCAGGCAGTGACCCATGGCCGCCGCCAAGATCCCCAAGGGGCCCCACTCACAACCGCCAGCAGTCCACCCCCCGAGGCAACCCAAGCACCTCCAGAGGGGGGCAACAGCCCCCCAGTCCCAGACACCCCCAGTGAACCCACCTCCAGGGAACATCCGGATACTCCAAACTCAGACCCCACACCCTCCCATCCACACCATCCCGCAGGACAACATCAATGGCCCCCCACCCTCGCTATGTGATGGAACCGATCAAAGGAGCCTTGAGAGATTCATCTGAAGTGGAAGCAGAGGCTAAATCAAGTGCAATATGATCTAACAAAAGATTTCTATACTGGTTAATGCAGAGACTTTCTCTATTTTTCCAATTCAAGAGGATAGTTTTCTTAGCGATGCATATGGTAGTCAGAACCACGTGAACCAAAGATGTTTCAATCGGGACATCGTCCAGCTGTCCCAGTAAACAAAGAGAGGGGGAAGTTGGGATATGACATTTCAGACATTTTGACAGATCCTCACTTACTCTACCCCAAAATTCCTGGACAGGTGGGCAGGACCACAGTGCATGAATGTAATTGTCAGAAATGTTGTTTGTGCAGTGTGTACAGGTGTCAGACGACACCTACAGCCACAGAGGTCTGACTCCTTACATGGGACCTTGTTATGTTGCATGGGACCTTTCACCCATTGGTCGAGACTGATTTCAAACTGCTGTTGTAAATTTGTGTAGAATAATTTTGAGCTGAAGAGGGTGCTGGACTGAAGGTTTTAGGCTGAATTTTAAGTTTTTAAAGAAAATGCACCAAAATGTTAAAATAATGACCACACGTCTACAACACTATAATACACTTATTTATACAAAGTAACAGCAAAAAAAAAGGTGATTTTGGTGTGACTTGCTCTTTAAAAACCGACAGAAGCAGGAGGAAGAGAAGGTAGTGATGAACCAACATGCCCTGCCTCCAACATGCCTCCATCTAAAAGGCTAGGTTATCCAGAGTTATCTCTGTAGTTATGCTGCTATAGGCTTAGACTGCTGGAGGATCTTAGGTGTGTTCTTGCTGTGTCTTTCTAAATCCATGCTTTCGTTCTTTTTTAAACACAGAAACAGTTTTATTTACCTGTTTGTAGCTACAGTTTCGCCGACGGCTGCCGGCTTCTTCAGGCTGACGCTGATGGTGGCGCGTCACTTCCTTCTCCGTTTATCTGCGGGCAGCAGAGGACGTTGTCGCCCTCTGCTGCCCGCTCTCCCCTCTCCGACGATGCAGTCCCATGCGTGGTCCAGCGTGTAAACTCCATCGTCCCTGTTCATGGTCCCACATCCACGTCTCCTTATCTCGATTGCTTCCTTATCCATCTTTTGTATTTTTGTTGTTCGGTGGTTATGATCCGTGTGCTGTCCCAGTCCATTATATGGTTTTCTTTTAAGCAATGATCTGTTACAGCTGACTTCTTTATTGTACTTTCTGCTTCTTCTTTTGCTGCTCTTGTGTGTTTACGATTTGCCTCTTTCTCGCACTCCTTTCTGTGTTCTATTGTCCGTGTGTTGAGTTGGCGTCCGGTTTCTCCTATGTATGTTTTATTGCAGAGTTTGCATGGGATTTCGTAGATGACTCCACATTTTTGTCCAGCTGATATTTTGTCTTTTGGGTGTACTAGTCTGTTTCTAACTGTTGTGTATGGCTTTGTTGGTGTGTTTATGTTGTGTTTTTTCATTGTTGCTCTTATTTTTTCTGTTATGCCTCTGATGTATGGTAGGGTTATTACTGGTTTTGGTTCTTGTCTTTCGGGGTTTCTGGTTCTTTTTTTGGGTTGTTCTTTGCTTTCTGTTGTTGTTTGTTGTTTTCCTTTGTTTATTGCCCATGTCGGGTATCTGCAGGTCTTTAAAGCGTGTTGTATGTGTTTGTCCTCTTGTTTACGGTCTCTCTCTTCTGTTATTATGGTTGCTCGGTGATATAATGTTCTGATTACTGACATTTTGTGTATGGTGGGGTGTTCTGATGTCCATAATAGATATTGGTCTGTGTGTGTTGGTTTCCTGTATGTGTTTATGTTTAGGGTCCCGTCGGTCTGCCTGGTGATTTTCATATCCATAAATGCTGCCTTCTGTTTCTGTCTCATAAGTGAATTTTATGTTGCCCGTGTCGTCAATATTGTTTAAGTGTTGTGTTAGTGTTTCTGTTTGACCTTTTGGTATGATTTCCAGTATGTCATCCACGTAGCGTTTCCATAGTTTTATTTTGCAGTTTGGGGGGGCGGTGGCTATGGCTTTCTGCTCCAGGTCTTCCATGAAAAACTGGCACAGGGTGGCTGATAACGGGTTACCCATGGCGAAGCCTTCCAGTTGTTTGTATATTGTGTTGTCGTATGTGAAGTAAGTGGAGTTAGCTACCAGTGCTATCAGTTGTGCTATGTCATCTGCTGTGAGGTTTGTCCTTTTGTGTAAAGTCTTGTCTTGTCTGATTCTGTTAACTACTGTCTATGGTTTTTTGGGTTGGTGTTTTTGTGAACAGGGATGTGACGTCATGTGAGATGAGTATGTCGTTGTCTTCTATTGTAATCTCCTTTAGTTCTTTTGCCAATTCTATACTATTTTTGCAGTGTTGGTCTGTATTTCCTAATAACGGGCTGATGATTCTGCTGATATCTTTTGCCATGTTGTATGTTGGTGTACCTATGCTGTCTACTATTGGTCTAAGTGGGGTGTTTTGTTTATGTATTTTTGGTGTTCCATATATTCTTGGTGTTATGTTTGCTGTAGGAATCCAGTGTTTGTACATTTTTTCTGTTATTTTGCCTTTTTCGTGCAGTGGCTTCAGTAATTTTTTCATGTTTTTCTTAATGTTTTCTGTTGGATCTTTTTTAAGTATTTCATATGTATTTTTGTCCTCTAGCATCTGTTTCATCTGTTGTTTATGTTTTTCTCTGTCCATAACTACTGTGGTTCTTCCTTTATCTGCCGGTAGAATAATTATCTGTTCATTTTTGGATAAAGCTGTCATGGCTGATTGTTCTTCTTTTGTAATATTGCTGTGTTGAATTTGGCTGTTTTTTAATATCCCAACTACGTTATTTCTGAGTTCTGCTTTCTTTCCCTCAACTGTGATCTGTTGACATGCTAGTTCTGTTGCTACAATAAATTCATCATATGGTATTTCTTTTGGTGTGACTGCAAAGTTTAAACCTTTCTTTAATATGCTCTCTTCTGCTTCTGTTAGTTTCTATTGTGAAATGTTACATACCCATGAGTTTGGTGTGGAGTTATCTTGTATTTCTCCCCTCTTTTTTTTGTTTATGAGTCTGTTTAACTTATTTATGTGTCTTTCTTTTACTTTTATGAACTCTTTTTCCTGTTTTTCCATCATGTGTCCTTTAATTAGTTCCTCCATTTGTTTATCAAGTTTGTAATTCCTTTTCAAGTCCAGGTGTCCTCTTTCCAGTTCGTCCTCCACACGCCTCTGTTTGGTTATGACGTTCCTTATCCTCTCCTTGAGCAGTGCTCTCTGTGCTCTTTCTATTATATTTTGTGCTGTCTGGGTCCGGATCGATGTTTTCAGCTGTAGGCTTGTGGGTGTGATGTTTTCGTCCCGGCATCTTAAACAGAAGCGAAGGTGGTTTCTTAGACGTGCGCGTTTCTGGTGTAATCGCTCCAAACGGCGGAAGTCCTTCGTTCCTTGTTGTCCGTATTTCTCTTTGAACATCTTAGGTGTGTTCTTGCTGTGTCTTTCTAAATCCATGCTTTCGTTCTTTTTTAAACACAGAAACAGTTTTGTTTACCTGTTTGTAGCTACAGTTTCGCCGACGGCTGCCGGCTTCTTCAGGCTGACGCTGATGGTGGCGCGTCACTTCCTTCTCCGTTTATCTGCGGGCAGCAGAGGACGTTGTCGCCCTCTACTGCCCGCTGGAGGATACACTGACCACTTTCTTTCTATCTCCAACAGGAGAAACTTTTTAGAGTCCACACAGCTCTATAGAGCTCCGGACGTCACGTGACTCTCAGAGCGTAGACGCCATATTGGCAGGCAACAAAAGGAACGGGATTGGCTTGGATTTTACTCTGTCAGAGTTTACTTCACAATTTAAAACCGAAGAAATCGTTTTATATAGTCACAAATTAAATAGACTAAACATCTCCGACCCTTACCGTGTCCCTGGGATACTTTTTAAAATGCCAGAAGCTGTCGGAGAGGACCTGGCCAGGGAACGCCTTGGGATTTCCCCGGAGGAGCTGGCCCAAGTGGCTGGGGAGAGGAAAGTCCCTCTCGACTTAGGCTACTGCCCCCGCGACCCGACTCCGAATAAGAGAATGAAAATGGATGGATGGATGGACAAATAACATAGATTTACATGTAAGAAGTTTAAATAGAGTGCTGTGCTGTTTGAATGTATAAACTGAACGCCAAGAGTTTTTTTTTTCCGTGAATCTGAGATCTGTCTCGGTGAGACAGATAATAGCAATCCAAAGTGTTTTTTATGTGTGATCTGACAATTGATCAACCATTGCTTAAAAATTAAATACAGCTTAGCTGGTTAATTGCTGTGATCATAAAACACGTAAACGGCAGCACGCAGAACACACGAGACAACGTTTTACGTGACGTTTACTTGTTGCTATGAGTAATAAGACAGAAAAAGCCATGCCAAAATAAGTTTAGGAAGCCCACTAAGAATCGTAATAAAAGCATTTAAAATAAATACCATACACAGTTGAGGAAACGTTGGTTTAAGTACCTGATATGAAGCGGTCGCTGCATAAGTGAAAACATTTACTCTCGGGATCCCACAGTCTCATTTTAGCCCGGTCACTAGCTCGTTTTATTACAATGATCCAACGTTTGCGGCATTCCGGATCTTGGGAAAATCTGTAGATGGCTCATCCCTTATCTCGTCCACGTCAGTTCTGCATCCTGGGGCACAACAGGAATCTACCATATTTCCTATTTGATTGAGTTTTCTGACAATAACAAATAGCGCAGCTGCGGGCTTCTGCCTGCCAAGATGGAGCCGTTTCGATTTGAACTGTTGCATGCCGGGAGAAGTGACGTCAACTCCCGGAGCTCTATAATGATGCAGGACAGTATTACCAACTCCTTACATTAGTATGTTGGAAGCATAGGCGTCATTTTAACCGGGGATGCCGGGGACATGTCCCCGGCAAAATTTGTTATTGGCAGCTGTGTCCCCCCCACTTTCAAAAACGCCTGCTGATGAGGATTTTTGTTTTACCAGCTCAGATCTTATACCAGGGGTCGGCAACCTGTTCCCATCAAAGAGCCATTATTACCCGTTTCCCACGGTAATTCTGGACGGACCTTAATAAGCAGTGACTTAGTGAAGCAGGCAGGTCGCGCTAGAAAATTTAGTTTAAAAAGACGTCATAAATGTGTTCCCCCGTCCTTTTTATTTCTAAAATATGAAGTAAAAACTCACAATTTAATTTTCATTCATTTGTCATTAATATGTAGTCTACAACCGTGCGTTAAGTGGTCCATCTTCCAGTAAACGCAAAGCATCCAGCCCACCTCTCCACATGCGTAAAATGTGCATCAGCCGCTAGCTAGGCGCGCCGCGCGCACCGTCAGCTACGTCAGCCCAGACAAGAGCAGAGCAACTAGAGAAAGAATAGAGGATAATTGTGTCTGGATGTGGATGGAGATTACATTTTACAGCAGCCTGATCATCATTTAAATACGTAAACCATCACCTGTCTTCTAGTCCACGCTATCAGCATTATTTTAATTGGTGTGTGTGTGTGTGTGTGTGTGTTTTCCACTTCAAATACTGGTCTAACCAACCAGACCAGCGTGTCCAGTAACATATTAATGTTTCACTTCATGTAGGCTAGGAACGTTTCACCTGCCGTGGCCCGACCGCTTCTGCTCCACATAAACTTTGTGCGTGATCAAATGTCTCTACAGGTGCTTTCTGAGCTGAAGAGGCTATTCTGCCTCAGACTGGATGCGTCATGCGTCTCCATATTAGAGACGGGAACAAGCGCTGTTCAGCCAAACGTTCATAATCAGAGAACATTTTTCCAAGTGACACATCCTTCAGAGAGACCGGCTTTCCAGACCGCTTCAGTGAGAGGAAATCTTATCGCATCGCCGTAGTTCTGCACTGCGAACCCCTCTACAGATCTTCAGCCCACTGTCCACCGTGGGCGCTCCGAGCCACGCTGAACACAGTGTCCAGTATAAAGCTCTGATGGGAATCATTTCTTGATTGATTTAGTTACCTCCGCGATGCGCGTAACGATTAAAGCAGCTCGTCTGTGTGTGCATCAGTGTGCGTCGGGGTAATTCTTTCAAAACAACCAACATCCTTGAGTTTATCCGTCAAAATAAACAGTCAAATGTAAATATCTGTAACCTGCCATTTAACTGTTTTGCCTTCTTGTGAAGATTGTTGCAAAGAGAAACAACTAAACTTGATTAACCCCAGAGCCACGCGTATAAGCTGTACTTCGTGACTGTGAATGAGGGGGAAACGATTTAATCAGATCCTTTTCTTTTCAACATGGTTTAATCTAGTTTCATTCAGTAATCGCACCAATCTAACGAGACAGAGCCTGGATTTGTATTCTGAACAGTTTAAACTGGGGAAGGTCAGAAAAGGATTCGATAATTTTGTTTTTCCCTCATTTACAGCGACGGAGATAACGGCGCAGAGCGCCTGGCTCTGGTGTTAATCAAGTTTAATTTTATCTCTTTGCAACAATTTTCACAAGAAAACAGAACCGTTAAAAGCAGGGCTTGTGTTGACCGGACAGTTCCCGTATTTGACCGTTTATTTTGATGGAGAAAGAATAGAAAGAATTACCCCGACGCATGCAGACGAACTGACATTTTATTCCACTTAAATCACAGATGTAGCTAAATCACTCAAGAAAAGATTCCCATCTGAACATCTGAGCTGGACATTGCTCAGCGCAGCTCACTGTCAGCGTGTACGTACGGTGCACAGTGAGCTGAAGATGTGGAGAGGGGCTTGGAGCACGTCGCAGAACCAGAGCGCATGCAGGAAGATTCCTCAGACTGAAGCGAGACTTGTCACTTAGAAAATGTTCCCTGATGATGAATCTTTGGCTGAATAGCGCTTGTTCCTGTCTCCAATGTGGCGACGCATCCAGGAGTCGTCTGAGGAGAAGCCCAGAATCTCACATCCTCTTCAGCTCAGAAAGCGCCGATATGATTACGCACAAGCGTGACGCGTCAACCCGGTCTCACAGTAAGACCGGGTTGGACCTGTTCAGGTTTAGGCAGACAATCTTTACATTTAGAATTGGCATACAGATGTAAAATTAATGCAGTAAAATATAAATCATTTTATTTAAATATTCATTCATTATTTTACAAGCACAGAGAGCCGCATCAGATGGATGGAAGAGCCGCATGCGGCTCCAGAACCGCGGGTTGCCGACCCCTGTGCTAGCCTACTTTATTGTCCCCAGCAATTTTTAAACTCCACTCAAGTGTATGGTGGTTGTCCCCAGCAATTCTGACAACAAACTGACGCCCTTGGTTGGAAGAGGGACACAAACTGACATCTTAGTCTTCTTTTTCTCCGAACACTAATGTGTTCATCTCACCTAGGCTGTGTGAACGTTTGCAAAGCATCCAGGGTAGAATGGCATGGAGCATTGCATGCAGATGTATTTGGTCTTCCGTGTGCATGCAGCGTCATGGCATCTGTTTGCATTTTTCACCTCGGTCAGCTGGGGCCAGTGATATCCTGTGGCAAACCTGACCTCACGTGCTACTTTGGTGACTACTTTCCATTTCACGGGTTGTGGGGTCCCACTGAGTTTTCCTCTTTTGCATTGCTGGAGGGTGCCACTATTTATCAGTGCACAAGCCACAGATGCTTTGAAGAGGAGTCGTCTCATCTCTTCCAAACCAGACATTTGGTAGAGACGCCAGGCGTTTACAACGGTCACACCCAAAAAATGAAAAACACCCGGATATACCATCTCTTGTTTCGACGTCTGTGGGGGTACATTGCCAGACATTGGTCAACAAGATCAACCCCACGCATGTGTTGATTGGAAAGGGCCGCGAGAAGGGCTTTTGGGTCATCATCATCTTTTGTTCCCTCTTGACCCATCTTGGCAACATCTTCAGGGGATTGGCCAGCACAGGACGAGACCACGTGAATGACAGAACTGTCGAGCCAACGTGTGACAGGGATGTTTGCGGTATTGCTGACAACAGAACAAGCTCCTCTGCCCAGTTCTTTCAGTTGTTTTTTACTCTTGAGTTTGTGATCTGCTCCCTTCAGCCTGTTTGCTCTGCATGTGCCTGTGCCATAGATGCCTTGGTCTTTTAAGGCCTCGATGAGTGGAATGCTGCAGAAGAAGTTATCAAAAAACACCTTGTGATTTTTGTGTTTCATGTCATCACAAAGACGCATCACCACATCTCCAGCCAATCCCAATTCACTTATGCAACCACTACTTGCAGAACCTTGGTACACTTTGAATCTACTGGTATAGCCTGACGTTCCTGCTCTCACCATACCTTCACTCCTGACTGAAATTCCTCAGGGTCTGCTGCTGCCTTGAATGTCTGCCGAAGTGCACATAGGATTGGTCTTATTTAGAATAGCCTATCTGTGTTTGCTGGCTGTTAAGTCAAGTTATCCACAAAGTGCAGGTATCCCAGGATTTGTTCATATATGTTTACAGACATGGCGTTAGCAATTATTCCAAGATGAAGACGGTCCTCACTAGACCAGTACATTCGTGCCCTTGGATACCGAATGTACCCCATGATCAGGTTGATCCCTAAGAATACCTGCATCTCTTCTCCTGTTACTGACAGATTTTCTTTCCCTTTCTGGAGAGATACAAGTTGGTGCTGTATGTTATATTATCAATGAGATCTTCTGGAAACAAATGTCTGAAGAAATCAATGGGATCCTTTCCCTCCACATTCAATTTCCTTTCTCCTAGGAAACGAGGCAAGTCTCCATCAAAGACATTGTCTTGGACTTTCCAAACATTTTTCGGGCTTGCGTATGGTCCGGTGCCATGTGCTCATCTCCCTGATCATGCTGACCTTCCTCTTCATCCTGCCCCTCATCATTCTCACTGTCTGTCTGTGTCTTCATCGTCCGTAATTCCTATGTCTCAGTTCTTCTCTGGCAGCCACTCATCACTGGAGCTGGAGGGAATTTCCTGGACTATTCTGTATGCTGCCTTATTCTTTGCTGCATTTGAAGTCTACAAAACATGATAAAAATAATTATAGTAACTCAAATTACAGCTAACCCATACAAAAACATATATTTTAAATGAGCAGCTTATAAATGTAACAATTATGTTCTTACTTATAACCAAAACAGACCCAAGAAACAGCAGAGCAACTTTTGTTTAACTGTTGTTAAAAATATACTGGGTAATGCATGAATTCCACTTTACTGGACACATGGTTCATCGTAGTTTTCTACAAATTAGACATAAAAATTTCTTATTCCAAACAGATAATATCCTTCCCTAGATGTTACTGCATATCATATTTCTTTTTACCTGGTGGGCTCTTCCAGAATAGGATTGACAGGATATTCCAGCACTGGTCGGCAGGGGTGGCAGTTTCTCTGGCATCTTGGATTCAGAGGAAATTTACTTGCAGTTGCACTGACTGAACATTGAATTGACCTCTACGGAGTATGGCAGTAGAGAGCACTCTAGAAGCTCATATGGAATTCCACCATAGAAAGCAATGCATTAAAGAGAGGAGCACGTTTTAGTAGCTGTCCACTGCAGTGACCACTATGCATCAGAGGGTTAAAGACAAAACAAGATAACCAGATGATACTGGAACAAGATCATTTTTATTCAGAAATAAACAAATACTGCAGCAAAATCTCAAAGGCACTATTTAGGTAAATGTGTGTTTCAAACCTGCAAGAGGTGGTCATTGGCCAGCTGGGGGGCCAACGATGAGCAGGGAGATGGTGTTGAAGAAAAATAAAGGTTAGCAACAACTTCTACAGGCGGTCACAGCAAAACATTATCTCTCTTTGACTGTTCAGCCTTTATCTGCTGTGTCGCCCCCCCATAGAGCCCCAGCCAGACCCATGGACTGAACCCGAAATGGCCCGTCGGACTTTTCACCCAAAACCAGAGACAACGTAGCCTACATTTTAGCATTTCTTTACCAGCACGGATGAATGTTAACGCTTCCGATGTGTCTTGTCTGAGGCGAGTCCTCCTCTCTGATTGTGTGGCCCGTCTCTCTCCTTTCGTTCTAAGCTGTCCAGATCTGACCCGATCCATCGGGCTTACTCGGTTCGGATCCAGTGAGCGGAGTTCGAGCCGTCTGGCGGTCTACACAGAAGACCTCTAGACACGAGAGGGTCACGGGTCAGCATTACCGGTTTTTATTTATTGTACTGATGGTATTGGGCACGTCTTAAAAATCCGAATATTTCCCCTTGTGGTTAATATTAAATCTTATTAAACTGTAAAAACCGGCCCTGCTGTATCTCTAATCGCTGTAACATCTCTACACCAACCACCACTGATGTAGAAACACTCTTCACTCCACAGCTGCATGCCGATCGGAGCGAAGATGAAATCCCTTCAGCTGGAGCGCGCAGTCAGGGATGTCCTCGCTGAACCAGGATGCCATGAAGTACACGTCCTGGAGTGAGCACACATCAGAGAGGAAGATCCCGGGTACAGCCGGACATGATCCTCTTCTCCTCAGATGCGCGAGCGCAGAAGCTCGCTTTCCTCTCTATTGCCGTCTCACTCCTGATCAAAGTCTGTAATAGATCTGCTGCGGATGCAACAGACGCTATGAAGATAAACCCACGGGCGTTGTAGCGCGGTAGTTTGTCTTCGTCTCTAGTGTAAGAGAACGCAGAAGAAAGTCCAGACATGCGAATCCCACACAGAAGCAAAATGAAAACAGTGCATCAAAGCACCAGGGCAACCATTTGTGACGCCATCTTGGGGGAAGTTTTAGTCTCCTTTGTCTGGAATCTGAACCAACCACACACGCACGCACGCATGCACGCACGCACACACACACACACGCACGCATGCACACACACACACGATATTACATTGATAAGAAAAAAAACAAGACAAGAAATCTGCAAGTTTATTTATAAGGGATTACAAACTGTGTTGTGCATAGGACACACTTAGATTAAGCAGAATGAGGATTAGGACCATGAGCTGCAGTAAGGGTTATATTATACAGATTTAGCAGGCCAGGAAGCCTCCATCCACTGGCAAAGTGACTCCATGAATCATTCTGCTGCCGTCACTTAGCAGGAACAGTATGGCGTTCACCACGTCCTCCACCTCTGCACAAAAAGAGTCAGATGAGAAGAAATATGTCCACAATCACACTGGCTCAGGTTGTTCTGCTAGCTAACCTTTACGGAGTCCCAAGACCTGTTTAACAGACCTACTCTGAAACATTTAAGCGGCTCTGTGCAAGTGTACAGAGATTGAAGAATGAAGCCTTCATGCTGGAGGAGAAAGTAGCTTTAGATGACAGGACACCCTGCTGGGAAAAACACCATATGTTGTGGTTTGGTGCCTGTTTAGTTGGTGGACCAGCATACAATGTTGGTCCAGGAAGGGATGCTGGTCTAGCATGCTGGTCCAGAATCCAATCACCAGCCTCCCATGTTAGACCAGCATCCAAAACACAACACTTGCCGTTGTTTTCAGCAGGGTTTGGACTCATATTTCCTGATATTTGGGCATCTCACCTTTGATTGGCTAACAGTAATGCAACTCTACCAGTAGCTATATTTGCTCTGCAATGTTGATGTTTTATCTCTGAAAATAACACAGGCCTGGAGGAGTTCTGCTGTGTGGTGGAGTCGCTAATGCTAACAGTTAGCTTCTACTAGTTGAGAAGTTATCTGCTGTTTGCTGGACAATAAGCCTACAACAGCCTTCCTCATCACACGTCAAGATGAGTGAGTCCATGAATATTAAGTGACAGTGTGACAGAGATTTTTTACACTTCACTAGAGGCCACTCATGTGCCTGCCTGCTTCAAGTTCTCCAACATAGTTCCTGTCCCCAAGAAACCAAGGATCACTGGGCTCAATGACTACAGGCCTGTGGCTCTGACATCTGTGGTCATGAAGTCATTTGAGCACCTGGTCCCTAAGCCCCCCCCCCCCCCCCCCCCCCAGACCATCACAGCCCGCCCCTCCGGGGCAGGATCCTGTTTCTTGACTTCAGCACTGGTTCCCCTCACCCCGGTTTCACACTGAAAGCATCGGCGGCGCGGAACGGCAGTGGAGCGTTCCTGCTTCAAATAGAATACATTATAGTCTATGGAGTGTTTCAAACCAGCAGCAACACAGCAATTTCCAGGCGCATTCCAGAAATGGCATGCCGCGCCGCGAAAGATAGGACCGGGTTCTATTTTTGACGCGTGCCGCTTCTGGGGTGCGCCAATTTCCGCAGTTAACAAACCATCCACTCTTTTTTGGGTCCTCAGAGGGTATGCCTGAGAGCGCTCCATCCGGGGACTCCTTCGTTCTCCTAGGCAACAACATTGCCCCCCTGATCTAAACCTGAACGGTGTTTGTTATTGGACTTCTGTGTTATTCATGGATTGTCCATACTGAACACCACGTTCAGGCATAAAGGTATGGCATAAATGTGCTCTTGGCACCAGTATACCTTTGACCTTTGACTGCAGGCCGATGATCGACTTTGCTGTCACGCCATCTGATCTGAGGCCGCATGTCTCGGACACTCACAGGTGCGTAACTGTCAACTGACCACTAACTGGTGGGGCTTTGTTGGTGGGAGAGGATGCCGGTCAAACATGGCAAGCCCAAACGTATTGTGAGGTTCTGCTGCCAACCTCTGGCAGAGTCTCCTGTCAGAGAGAGGTTCAATTCCCATCCATTGTCCTCCGCTTATCTGGTGGCAGGGGGCAGTAGCATAAGCAGAGAGGCCAGACTTCCCTCTCCCCAGTCACATGGGTCAGCTCCTCTGGGGGAATTCCAAGGCATTCCCTGGCCAGGCAAAAGACACAGATCCTCCAGCATGTCCTGGGATGTCCTTTAGGTCTCCTCCCAGTTGGAAATGCCTGGAAAAACCTCACCGGGGGGCATCCAGTAGGCCTCCTAACCAGATGCACAAGCCACCTCAACTGGCTTCTCTCAATGTGGAGGAGCAGCAGATCTAATTTGAACCCCTCCAGGATGACTGATCTTCTCACCCTGTCTGTAAGGGAGAGCAGGGTTCCCTCTACACCTGGTAAGACCATATTAAAACCTGGGAACCCTTTACAGTTGAATGACAATAAGAAAGAGATCTTCATCTGTGCCCCAGACAAGCTGGTTTCCAAAGTCAGAGGTACTCTTGGTCAGCTTGTTTCTCACACCAAACCCTCTGTTAGGAATCTTGGAGTGACCAAAGGTGACAGATCATCTGCTGCTGTGGCCCCCAGACTCTGGAACTCTCTCCCCCTGAGCCTGAGATCAGTGGACTCAGTGGTCATAGGCAGGAATTATAGGGGTCCCCCCTTGTATAAAGTCCCCCCCCCACCCCCACCCCCCTCCCCCAAGAAAAATTACATTATTGAGCATATAAACATTTTGTTTTTTTAAATTTATTGAGTTTTTGTTTTTATTTTCCCCCGTGTCCTGTCTGGCTGTGAAGCAAACAGAACTGATGTCTGAATGCTGGCGACAAGCCTTACAGATTTACTCTCAGGTGGAGCATCAAAGCGTCTGCTTTTAATGTCACGCCTGATACTTAAAACTTTATTGTTATTGTTTTTGAATGCTTTGTAATTCCGACCAGACACGGAGACAGAGGTGAAAGAGAAAGGAAAAGACAAAAGGTGGGGAGAGGGGGGAGGGGGTGGGGGGTTCCACAAAAATAAACTATAATGAACAAGAGTCTGCTTCTAGACCTGCAGAAAGAGAAAGAATAGAAAAAAAGGGACACACAACAATACAACAGGAGCAAGCTATCACTGCGTCAACCTGATGATGAAATATAAAATCATTATTGTTTAACTGAACAATCACGATAATAAATCATAGTGCATTTAGTGGCAATGACAGCCTTAAGACATGTGTTGAACGTGCCCAACCCAAAGCTAACAGTTTTTCTGGGCATTTTTAGCAAGTAAGACGCCGTAAAACGACCCCAATGCCATCGCTCTACCACGTTTTTCTTGCTACAAGCGTTCATAAAAACTTTGTTAGCTTCAGGTTAGCATGTAGCTAATGTCCAGCGGAGAATGAGCTGATCTGGAAGGCCAGGGCTCCCGGTCGCAGCGGTGTAGCTCTACTTGTAATTTGACAGTCCCAGTCCATTTTAGATCTCCAAAGGCGACCAGTGGTCATGCGAGCAGGCCACCCCATGGTCCATGGAGCCATTCTTAGCTTCTTGGATTAACCAAGTTAGCTAGTTGCTACATTGGCTTCATTTGTTCCAACCTTGTTCCAAATGTAACAGCCCACCCTCAACTCCACCTCTTTTCCCATTTTTGGATTGTCTAGGCGTGACTCAGTCAAAAAAAAAATCAATGGTGGGATCCTCCCATTTTTGGCTTCAACGGAGCAATGAGCGGACTATGTCCATATTTTTATATGTCGATGTGTGAAACCCAGCAATAAATTCGGGTGGGGCAGCAAGAGGAGAGAATGACAGTCACAGTGGTGTGCTGCTAGACCAGTAGGTTAATTATCACTCCACCACTTGTTCTAGTGCTACTGGAAAAAAATGTATGAGCTAAATTTTGGTACTTTCCCAGTTAAAGGTCTCTTTTAAAGAGCAAGTCACCCCCTACCAGAGTCCAACTCCACTCTCACTTCATGTTTGAAAAATGCAACAAATGCTGTTGCCTGGCAGACCGAGAAGGCGGAGCTGCTAACAAATACACACACACACACAGGCTCACGACAGCATTGTGACATCATAATGTACCAGTTTACATCATAGCGTACCTCTTAGCCAATAGCGGTGGCAGATTTAAATTAAAATACAGTGCAGAGTTTTTACCTGACAACGGCACAACACTGCCAGTTTTAGGCAGAATATTTAAATTTGAACTAAGATGCACTGAAGTGCCAAATTATTGACGACACGTGTCTGCAGCACGATTAGACACTCGCTTATTTAGTTTATCAGCAAAAAAAAGTTTATTTGGGGGTGACTTGCTCTTTAAAGAGATGCAGCTCCTTTCCTCCTGTTGCAGAACATCACCTGACCAGAGTTTAAAAAATAATTCAACAAGTTAGTGGACAAAAAACAAAACAAAACAAAAAATATCAAAGCTTATGCTGCATTTTGCTAAAGTAAAAGGAAACAGAGCTAAATTGTATCACTGCATATTGAATAAACAGCATTTTAGCATCAGTCTGCGAGCAAAAGTATGACCCATTTTTGACAATATGTATAGAGGGTCATTTTAACATTAAATCAATAATCACACCTGTTTGTAGCCTAATTCCTAATTTAGATAGGCAACAATATATTTTAACCGTGTCAAATATTATTGTTAAAACAGTCATTATAGGTAACAACAGCTATTTTGTTACTAAGAGAAATTATATTTATATATTAAGAACTGAAGAAGTAGGAATTAAGTTTGAGGCATCTCTACTTCTTAAAAATCTAATAAGTGGACGTTTTAACATGTATTAGGCAGACAGATATTTTCTCTAGATATCTACTATAAATATATTTAACATTTTAGACGAGCAGCTGATGAATGTTTTAGAAAAGCAACTAAGAAGGACAAGGGGTTCTACCCTGACTCTTCTGTTTTTTTTTTTTTACTTTATTGCAAACTAGCCTGACCCATTTGAATTACGGCTGCTACTAGTTTACATTTGTTAATGCCATGTTCTATGCTCCAGTTATGATAAATGTAGTTCGCTACATGACAAAGCCTGAATGTACCCTGAAATGAAAAGGTTCTTTTCAGCAAATCTCTGCCCACGGCCGCTACAAGACGTGCCTATAAGAGCCTTTTAGGTAAACTGAATGTTGCATTAGTCATGGTGGTCCAGTAGCATGGTGGTCCAGTGGCATGGTGGTCCAGTGGCATGGTGGTCCAGTAGCATGGTTGTCCAGTAGCATGGTGGTCCAGTAGCATGGTGGTCCAGTGGCATGGTGGTCCAGTAGCATGGTGGTCCAGTGGCATGGT